>NC_046369.1:21774715-22067215 GCF_011125445.2 Fundulus heteroclitus | reverse complement strand
CCCGGTACTGACTTTGTTAGGTAAGAACCTGAACCTGAGGCAGGCGTTAACACAGGCCCAAAAAATCTGAGATTTTTTTTCTCCACACCTTGTGTAATCTACATCACCAATAAATAAGTAGCCCTAAAGTGCAAAATAAGGGGGGGTTTAACCAGGTCGTTTTTCTAAGTTATTGTAAACTGACTTTTGCAATGAGTGTGTAACTCTTTTTGAGTCTCTGTACTGGCCCTCTGATGAACTGGTGACTTTCCTGATCAGGTAGAGATTTAAATTGAACCTGAGAATTTTAAATAATATATTTCTGAAGTTAGGCTCAAAGGCCACACAATCTTGCAAAAAACTAAACCCACCTGATGAATCCCTGATGTTTGTACCTATAGTCTGATGATAATTCTTGCAAAGGTTCAAACCTAGTACTACAGACAGGTTAAACAAGCAGCATCCATCCATTGCATCCCAAGTCAATTTGTAATCCACAGAGGTCAAAGTTTTCCTGTTGTGTATTTTCTTTTGCCGGTGTTTCTCTTCTAATCTGTTGTTGCTAATAGATGAAAGCGATTGTGCGCCTCATTGCTATACACAAACTTAATATCTTATCGATCCCTTTGCTCTTTTCTGCTGAGCAGAGAAAATGCTAATTAGCAACAGGCTAAGCTCCTTTCCTTCTCCTTAATTCTAATTTAACCTCAGAGAAATGTGTGTCTGTTCAAGTAGTTAGGAGTTGTTAAGAAAAAATGATTTGTTCCATTAAAGTGCTCCGTCTCAGATTTTAGTTTAGCTTTTTCCTCCTTCTGCCCTTCACAGAGACAAATGGGTTTGCCATTCAGGAGTTTCCGTGGGGCGGAGCGGTCCGGTTGTTGTAAATGTGAGCGCTTGCGCCTTGGCCGGATGCAGGGAGCTCGGTGGCTATGAAAATTCATCTGCTTTGGCCTCAACCCGAGGCTCCCACACAGATCCGAGGTACAACAACATATAAGTGACAGACACAACATACAGGGTAAAGCAGGAAGCGCACAGGCACACACGTCCCCTACAGTAACATCCAGGACGCCGGAGCAGAGAAAGCTGCCAAAGGTCCCGACTTATCTGGGAATTCAACCATCATGGCCAGGTTCAGTGTTAGTGTGCCCTTGCTGCTTTCTTTAAAACAATCTCTTAAAGGAGGCTCTTGGAGCTCACAAAGGATGTACGCTTTATCCCGCATCACTCTGTGCATCTGTGTGAATATGTCTCCTTAGAGCGCTTACAAATGCTCCCCAAGTAGTTGTTGTGTTTATAGGCCTGTATTTCTACAGTGCTGTGTATCTGGCTGTGAGCAACCAAGCATTGTAGCACAAAATTAAGTCCAACTATTCCACGCAGGATCCCCACAACGTCCTCAGGGAACCTACACAAAACAACAGCTATAGATGGAGTGAATGTACTGAAAAAAAAAAATATAGTGATTTCGACTCAGGTGACTGTGGCATTTCACATGAAAGGCTGGGGTCAAGCTATGTTTGAGCCTCGAGGGCAAAGGGATGCAGCCGCATCTCCTGACCCCAAGGTGGCAGTGAAGCTCAGCAGCTGGGGCATTAAAGAGAGAGACAGAAAAAGAGCAGGTACAAGAAAGAAAAAAAGAAGGCGAGCTAAGAAATGAGACTGAATTCCTGAAGTTGACAGTTTTCCGAAATTGTAGTAAAAGAGAAGAGGAGCAGTAAACAACAACCCTTCAACAATAAATGCTTTCCAAGCTGAGCTAAATGTCAAACCAGCATCACTGTCTTGCCAGTTATATAAAACACCAGTTTCTGTCACCTAACAGATAAGGAGTCACACATTTATTTTTTAAAATTATATAAACCAGAGGAGGACTGGAGAAAAAAAACATACCATAAACTGAACAGAGACCTAATGGCTAACAGAATAACTTTAATCAGTCTATTAACTAAGCATTCATAACAATAGGCTGTCTAAGTAGCATGACAGAAAGAGGGAGAAAACTTTCTATAAATCTAAGGTACAGTTCTATTGATTTATATCAGTTGTCTGACTCGGAGCTGGAGATGAAATCAAATTGAAGCGCACATCTTTCTAGTTGTAAGTTGGGAAATAGAATGGTTTGTTGTTTGTTTTTGTGTTGATGGCTATTATAAAACCAGCAAGCCCAAAGAAAGACAGATTTATCTCCAGTGTTCAAACACTAAAGCTAGATAAACACAATTTTACAGCACTACCTGTGCAACTGGTTCAAAAAGAAGAAAAAAGAGCTAGTAAATAGTTAATACCAGTCATATCTAATAAAATGTAATATTATTGAAAAGGTAAATTATTTCAGTAACTCAATTCACTAAGTGAAACACATAATAGAGATTAATTACGCAGACTGACGTTTTCACAACTTTATTTCTATCACGTATGATGATTCTCAAGCCATTTATGATTAGAACATTAGATCAAAAGACCAAAAACACAAACAAACAAAAACCAAAACAAAGCAATACAGAAATGTGGGCCAAAATTGTTATTTTAAAAATGTACTTTTAATTTGACAATGAGCCTCATCAAGTCCACATTTCACTTTCTTTAAGGGAGATATTGTATTTTACTTTTATTTAGCTTTGAATGCAGTTTTTAAAAACTGCTACAAATGTAATAGCTTTCTTTTTTTGGTGCAACAATAAGTAAACATTCCCTGCATTAAAAAAAGGCCCATTCTTGTGGTATATATTAGGGTTGTAACGAGATCTCGTAATTTTAAGATCCCTCAAAATTTTTCAGAGTGAAGTTTCTTGTGGATCTTTATCCAGTTGTGGTGAGCATGGCTTTGTCTGTAAAGTAGGTCAAAGCAAATGAGTCCTCAAGTATATGTGTCAATTTGCCAGGTGCATGAGAAACTTCCTGTTATTCATTCATTATTAAATTTTTTTTGCAAGTGGATACTTTCCATTGTTGCTTCTCGGAATGAAGGAATCAGTTTGAGTCAAGGTTACACATTCAACAGCGCGGCGTCACCATTGTGTCTGTTAGGCTCGTCGTATTGGGGAAGCCTGTCTTGTCCACTCTGAACCAGCCCACCACCAGCGTTTGAGTATATTACCAGACAAAGCTGAAACTATTTCCTGATATGTTGCTGCCTTAAGTCAGGTACAGCACCTGTCTGAGTAATAATGTATGTGATGCTGTAGAAATGTTTTGAAGCAATACAAACCTGGGGAAAGAAAGGTGGTAACAAAAAGAAAATAGAGATAGAAGGATGGATACCTTTGTGTTGTTGCGCTGAAGGTTAAAAAATAAACAAAGACCCGTTGGTCTGGAGTGTCTGACAGCTGAAAGTATAAAGCTAAAAAAAAAACATTAAATACGATGAAACAGCAAATGAAACCCACACTGTTTTTGGAGAAAAGCTGAAGTCGACCCAAACAAGAAAATTACTTCATAAAAATAGCCTGAGGAAAGAATGAAGCACTGATTGTCCAAAACCCGATGAACTGAAGGATCAGATTTCTATCAAAGAAACGCACTGACCTTTGAAAGTGTAGGATCTTACTATATATATATATATATATATATATATATATATATATATATATATATATATATATATATATATATATATATATATATATATATATATATGAATAAACAGTTTTTAAACATTTATTAGACACATGGAACATGAGCTCATTTCCACAAGCTGAAACCAGGCTTTACTATTACCTGATAACTCCTGGAGTTCTTGTTACACTCCATCTGCAGCTTACGTTTATTAAGCATCCAAACTGTCAATTATTTATATAGAACCTCTCTGACAGCTGAGGAACGACCCACCCCCCCCCCCCCCCAAAAAAAAAACAACACATAATCTAAAAAAAGAATAGAGAGAGTGGAGAAATTGAGACATTGACATCTTTCAGTCTGCAGAATGTTCCAAAGCCATTACAGTCAGAGCCTTAAATCCACAAGAGGAGAACATTTCCAGCAGTGAGGATCCTCCAAAGAGAGGCTGATCAACCAAAGTTACTACAAGAGCAGATCGTGAATTCAATCAGGAGGTCACACAACAGCCCAGAACAACATCTAAAGCACTGTGATGCCTTACTTTCCTAATGTACAATTCAACAATAAAAAAGAGACTGGGCAAAATGGCATCCATGGTGGATTTCCGAGGCCAGAAGCACTGCTGACTAAAAAAAGCACAAAAACATGTCTCACATTTGCCACAACATTTTCTTTCATTAATTAAATGCAACAACACATCACAAGCCTTTTTAGGGTATACCCTAATGATTTCTTGCGGATCAAGGCTTCACTTCATGGGGCACTGACACTCCCCGTATCATAAAACAAATGCAGTGTTTAATAGTGCTTTAAATCCTAGACTAAAAGTTTTTGTATGGTTTCTCAAAACTGTCTCTCCAGTTATCCTAAAACACATCCCAAATCATCAAACATCACCAGCTAAAACATTTCAATCTATATTTTAAAGTCATTTGTATACCTTTTCCTCATATTTAAGACAAGACACATTAAAAACCATAACGGTTAAATTGTGGTTCTATATTATGTTATTTATTAGCTTATGCTTATATTTCTTATGTTGTAACTTTGTGCTAACCGTACACTCTCCTATTCTTATTTTTAGTTTTATACTTTTAGCTTTGCGAGTATCGATATGCTTACACTTGCTGCTGGGTAACGTGAATTTCCCCACAGAGGGACGATAAAGGTAGATTCTATTTTCTTCTATTTCTTATGAGCTCCATTTGTATCCACCTCAGTGTGACTTTTTTTTTTTTTGTCAAGTTGCTGCTGTAATTTCCTCCTGGAGTTCATGTTACACTCCATCTGCAGCTTACGTTTATTAAGCATCCAAACTGTTTTGCGATGTGAACTCATCATTGCATCCCTCCTGTTCAGAGAGCGGCATCTTCTCCTGAGAGGCCACGTCGTCTCGCATCGTCTGAGTACCGTCAGAGCAGTTCAGAACACGGTTAAGAAAAAAATAAAAATATATATATGAATGAGTGTGCGTGTAAAAATTGATGTATATGTCACAGTGAGGATGGAATGGGGAGGTGGCGGTTGACAATGAGTGAGTGAAAGCAGCAAGAAGCACAATTTATGCCCACACCTCCAAATCAAAGTGCTCCCTCAGCATTTTTCTCACCTGCCAAAGTCATATGCACCACACGGCGCATTGCTGCTCACTCTCCTGCTGCTTGCCAGGAATGGGGGGTGTGAGGAAAAAAATAAATAAATAAAAGATGTCAAACTCAGATCAGCTCAGATAAATATGTAAATTACAACAGTGAAGGAAAAAGCTGGTGAATATAAAAAAAGAAAAGAAAATACAACATAAATCAAATGGATTCTGAAGGTCAGTCCTGATTGTGCTGGTCAGCTCTTTCTGTGACAGCCCTCTCAGGAACTTTGGGCCCAAGTTGTGACATGATGTAATTAACTGAGATCCTGGTCGTCATTTCTCTTCAGCCTGTACAAAGGAAGCCCTGTCAGGACTTCCTGAATATATGGCATATATTTAAAAGAAAATTTAATCAAAAAGATGCTTTTAAATCTCTCCTTTGTCAAAAACTTTTTTTTTTTGACATGAAAGCCATTAAACCTCAGCCATCTTAATGGATCATAAATAGCATTGAGTTTTAAATTGAAGCAGATAAAAATAAAAAATAAACTGAATCCAAGTTCTCCATTGAGTCGTATGCACAGCTGCCCTGTTTATCACACACAGTCAAAAACAACAACAACAAATAAACCCTCAGTTTTCCGCTGCAGGTCTCAAAAACTAAGGCATCCCCGTATCTCTGTTCTCGGGATTTTACACTGCAATAAATTGGCTTCACTTTGGCGGAGTGGCAACAAGCTACGCTTGACGCTCTGCTCACAGTGTTGTATTGAGCATGGGCGTGAGTCGTAAATTGTCACTGACGTTGAATTTATACACAGCCTTGAAACGAGAGGCAGCGCTGCGCACTGACCAGCCGAGTGAGGCTCTGTGGGCATCGAGCCGTTACACACACACACACACACCCACCCTCACTCCACCCGCTGTAACACCACTCCTCTGCCACCTCAAGGACAACCAGACACAGAGAGGAGGAGAGGGGGGGGAAAGGAGGGAGACAGTGAGGGATGGGGCCGTGTGCCAAAGTGCAGAGGGCTCTAAAGTGATAAGAGTTTTATGATTCTGTTTTTCTTCCCCAGGAATTGACCAGGTCCCTGGCTTAAATGTTTGTGTGCCTGCATGTGAGCCTAGATCCTGGAGAGCCTGTGGCGTGTTTCAGATTTATTCAGCTCATCTTATTGCGGGGAAGCAAGGGTTCTGCCAAGGCCTCCTCGCACATTCATAAAGCATCTCCTGTCACTGAATGCACCACGCATTACACAGCTGAAACCCTCTGAGCAGAGAGGAGAGGGGAGGCAGACAGCGCTGCAGGAGGGGAAAAAATCTGCAGAAATATAGCTAATTGTTATACAATAGAGCCTGTGTTTTCTTGGAGATAAACAAGAATGAATGCCACTGTATGCAGTATATACAGGCAAGGACACATTGGCGCCCTTTGTTACAATGCGTAAAAAGCATTGAAATAGATTTTTCCTTGCAGTAGTATAATCTCCCCCAGAAAAATGTGAATAATACAAAATTTATTTTAAGTACATTTATGCAGCAGGGGGAAACAAAAACGCATTACTAATTGTTTTTAACATAATCACTGGTGGTCCTATTACTGGTACCGTGATCCAATGAAAAATAAATATAACTAAAGCATACTTTTATTTTATTTTCTCCAAATGGATCTGCATTTCTGGTAATTCACATCTCTCTGTTACAAATGTGACGTTGGGCAGAGCCCCATTTAATTTAGCTGAAGGCCTCTAGGCTGGACAAGACCCATATTTGTCTTGCTGCCACACACTGCGAGAAGGATGTTAAGGGAGTTTGAAATATTCTCCAAGGCTCAATGTTAGCAAAGAGTGGAACCATGGGATCACAAAGAGTCCATAACAAGCATTAAACACTATATGTGTGTCAACTAGTAGTTAGAGAAGCTTGCTATCAAACACATGCAGTCTGCTAAACTCTGCTGACACTTTAACTGGAAATTGTGTGTTTTGGTCAGATTACTCCAACATTTAGCTTTTTTTGGGCTACAAACAGGTGAGTTTAAGAGGAAAATTACACGTGGAAAGGCACCTCATGCCCACTGTCGAGCATGCCAGAGGTTCAGTGAAGCTGTGGGCCTGTTTCTCTTCCAAAAGTCCTGAGAAACATGTTAGAGTGCATTCCCTTATGAACTATTGGCACATATATATATATATATATATATATATATATATATATATATATATATATATATATATATAAACAATTGCATGGCATTATGAAATGTTTTAAGGATTTTTACACACCTTGATGTAGAGGTGCCAATGAAAACATTTGTATGTGTAATTGGGACAGGGACACAAACAGTAAGATACACATAGTGTATAAAAATGTGCTCGGTCAAATCCCGGATGGTCTGATGTTAAAATGTGAATCTGTTTTCAAAGAGGAGGTGAGGTTCTTTCCATTGGAAATAAAACCACTCTGCTTTCCGGAGTGTAAATTATCCTGATGATAAATGACTTGCCATCTCTGCCTAACTAGCTGACATTTTAAAATGACTTATGAAGTGATAGCAGATTGTCAGGGTAAAAAAAATAAAAATAAAAAAACATCGATCTTCAACCCACTATCTGACAGAACGGAGGCATGGATCTGAAAACAGTGGCAGTGGCTCACTTGTCTGGACTTTGACAGTGAAGACGTTTTCCAAATATTAGATGGTCTTTCAGGATGACAGTAATGCATTTGCAGCCAGCATGCAGGTGACTGCTGGAGCTCATCTCAGTGGGGGTGGTTCTGCAATTTCATGAGTTTGCACGGTACAGACAAAAGGATTAAAGACTAATCAGGTAGTGACAAAGTTGAAATGTTAATTGCATTGGACGAGCCACTGATTGGTGTCACGACCGATGTAAATCTGAATTATCATGATGGAAAAGTCTTTTCTGTATTTTACTTGAAATTATATATATTTTGTTAAATTTTTAATGTAATAAAACCTCTATCTACAGACAAAGGGGCCCAAGACTATGAACTGAACAATACTACTAATCTCTTTGTCTCAGTTACTAAGCAAAGTCTATGTCTATACCACGTAAAAGACACAAACAAGTGATAAAAATAAAAGAGGACAAACATGCCTACTGGTGATTTTCATGTTAAGTCCATCCCCTACATCCTCGTTTCCTCCATCATGACCGTCAGGGTTATGTGTGCAGTTGAAAAGCTCAATCGAAAGCAGAGACGCTTTGGTCAGCGGTCGGTAAGGAGAGGATTACAATGCCCATGTTGAGACTCGGTGATTGGCATCACATTCAGACGGAAAGTGGAGGAACAGAAAGGGAGAGCAAAGAAAATTGGTTGGCAAAGTGATAAAAGGACTGACTTGAAGGGAGCAAGAGACGGGGGAATAAAAAAAGGAAACGATAGAAGGGTGGGAGCAGAGGAAACCCTTGAGAAGGCAGCATGTAAATACGCCAACAGTGTGCCTCTCAAGTGGAGATGAAGAGGCGACAGGACAAAAAAGCTCTGAGCACTGTGTGATTATGGATCAATTTGCCACAATCAAGCCCCCTTATGGCTGGTCTCTGTGAAATGGAGAGATTTTTGCTCCTCAAGGGCAGGCGTGATGACAGTGGAGGTCACAGACGATGGGAGTGACAGACTGAGACGCGCAGACAAAGGAAGACGAGTGTTGGAGAGACTGGAAGGAGGGGAAACAAGGTGCTATCCCGCCATCAGTATTCAGTACTGAGCTGAAGGGCTTTCTAATTATGTTAATGGGGAGATGGTGGTGAAATGCAGGCCTTTGGCCATCATTGACCACACAGGAGAGAGCTATCATTGTGAGCTGTTGGACTATTTGGGTGACATAAATGGATACACTATGACTGTCCTATTAAATCTCCTGCCATGATATTAAAGGAGAGCTGGGCTCTGAGTCACAGTTTCCAACCTTTTCAAAAGCATGTATTCAGATGTGAATTTTGTTGCAATGGCGCTAAGGACTAACAGTTAAACACCCTGGAGTGCATTTCTACATCACTGCAGCTCAGGAAAGGCCAGAAACCTTCTATCCACAGAATAAAAAGATGCTAAATTATATATATCCATCCATTGATTTTTCTAAACAAGCTTAATCCTTGCAGGGTCGCTGGGGACATGTGCACATCTCTAGCAGTTAATGGACAGGAGGCAGAGTTAATTCTTTAAAGGTTGCTATGTATGCATATGTCACAGTGTGAATATTAGAGTTGCAGAGAGAAATTAGATGGGGATCAGAATCTGTTGATTTCTATCTTGATCAGCCCTGACTGGTAGTTAAAAAAACTAACCAAAGGCATTTAAAGAGATGTTTGAACACATGCTAAAGAAACTATTTCCTGGAGAATGCTGTGACAACACTGAAGTTCAGTGCAGCTATGAAAGAGCGAGAGAGAGCGAGATTTCAGCAGATAACAGGAAGGCTTATTGGAGTACAGCAAAGTTGGCCTATTTTATGCTTTTGGGATTTCAAACTTGGAAAATGCTGGATTTACAAATATCGGGAGGTAAGACTTTACATGTTCACAGGAACACCTGGTTCTGCTTTCAGCCGTGGGGGATAAAATCAGACTGACACAGCCACGCCAGGAAGGCCGTGCGGAGGTCCGCGACGCTCCACAGGCCGAGTGCAGTCCGTTGGACCAGCGTTCAACCGGAGATCCCAACCGGGATTCACAGACCAGCCGGCACAATCTGCTTTCACCCTGGCTGTCCTGTCACCACAACCAGACAACAAGCTTCTCCGTGATGCAACTATTTCCAACCAGACGGCACAAAGTCAACCGAACTGACACAGAGACACAGGTTTGGCAGAGAACAAGCAGGGAAAACTTAAAGTGGTTAACTCTTAATTTGTTTTACTGTTTTGTTTAAAGGTTTGACCGACGTAAACACACCTGGAGCTTACAGACCAAGCTAGCCGTTAGCGACCTTTGAAACAATGCAATCCTGATATGTTTTGAATGTGTTTTTCCGGTTATAACAAACTTTCCATAAGGGTTTTGTGGGACATCAATGTTTGTGTTTCCCGGTCTGCTCATTACAATTAAATAGAGCTTAAAAGTCTTTTAAAGTAGGGTGACCATATTTTCATTTGGGAAAACCAGGACACCTTGGGGGGGGGGGGGGGGGGGGGGGGGGAATCTCTGTTTACATGCTTAGAGATGTCTGTGGCATGCACTCACTTAACATAGGCCTACGTAATCCTACAATAACATGATATTTACAGTTGGTTTATTAAAAATGCTTTTCAGTAAAAGTCAACAGCAATAACTCCAATAACAAATGATAATTTTATTCAAAATTTATTTATTAAAAAATGCTTAACATTTCCTGTAATGAATGAATAGCACAATAAAGGCCTCCCATTTGTCTCGACCCGGTCTGAAAGCGGGGAAACTCTTTTATAAATCGTCGGTAAACATACATTTGCGCTTTGGCATGTTGTTGGCATACTGACAGCCACGCTATCTATCTTCTGATTAAGAACAGGGCTGCCCGCACTGACGCGGCTCAGGGATTACGTCACACGCAGCGCTGTGTGCAGTGCACTAGTGCCTGTCAATTTAATGGTCCAATGAAGGTAATTTAAAAAACAGGACATTTCCTCACTTTCTAAAAAAAACCCGGGACGCCCGGGACAGGACGTGAAATACGGACATGTCGCGGGAAAAACGGACGTTTGGTCACCCTATTTAAAGGAGCACTGAATGCTCCCGCTAGCATTAGCAGCATATTAGCTCCCCGGATAACTTACAGCTACCACTTAGTAAACGTAACTACGGCATTTAAACCTAATGCTGGTTTTCATTTCGCTCCACAATCATTCGATAGTGTTACGAGCGTCAGCACAGCATTAATAGGGAAGATTAATGTCAATTTAATGGTTTGTGTAATTTTAGGATTAACCCATCAAGCTAATGACCAGTCGTCCGCTACAGTGCCCTCTAGCTTCCAGGAGAAATAATTGCATTAATGAAATTAAGTGTACTAAAGGCTATTGATTTTTATTGAACAAATCATTGTATGAAATGTTATTTCCTCAAATAATAGAATACCTAACATAACCGAGAGTTATTTATTAAACATCAAATAACTTAAAAACATGTGTAATGGCACAACAACAGAGAGGTTGTGGTTTTCGTGTTGCCAGTTGCATAAATTGCATTAATATAAGATACTAAAATCATGTGATACTCTAAACTTTATATCTGTTGTTTTTTACACAAGTGTTTCCTCTAAATGATTGACGACAACCTATAGTAGGAACTCAAGGAATATAAATTTTCAATAAATTTTTCTCTCTTCTTATATTAAAGAGAAATCACTATTAGCAGATTAAAGTTTTACAAAAACTAAGGATTGGATATCGCCCTGGATATGGATGCAACACATACAAGCTAACAGCTTAGGAGAAGAACATCTTCTTAAATTATGACACTGTATCAGCTGAGTATATTGCAACCAGCATGGCTAAATTTCCTCAGTAAAACACACATTATTTTTCTAGTTTACATGACACAGTAAAAAAAAGCATTGAAAATGAATATTTTATGAAAGAGGTGACTTGTTCTTGGGGTTATTTTAAAAATATATATTGAAAACCAGCCTTATCTTTGTAATCTTCATGCTCAGTCTGCAACCAAGCATTTTAATTGACATATTTACAATTATTATAACTTTACTTTCAGGTACGCCTTCATCAAAATAAAAACAACAACAAAGCTAATAGAATAATTATTATAATAATTAATAATAGAATAAAATTAATATTCTGGTTTTAAGATTAAGACGACTGAGAGGCCCAAGACTAAAGGTGTTTGCATGATCAGAACCATGGACAGCACAGTTGGTTTGCTAATATCAAGCTGTAACGATGAGGCAGCTGCTGCTGGTACCAAGTGCTACTATTTCATCTGTAAAATGGCCGAGCTGAGGGCAAGACTTTTTAAGACAGTTTGGTCTCTACAAGTATTTGTCTTTGATTCATCGGTGCATCAGCAGGGATTTCTAGACGGTGGGGAACAAGTGTCAGTGAGATTACTGTAAGAATTTGAAGAAAATGTTCTGTATTTAACTAAAGCAAACACTTTATACTTCCTGTACATTTCTGCTTTGACTGACTTGGGCAGTGGTGGCACCTACCAAAACAACTGTTTAGTAGAACTATGAGTAGAAATGGTTTTAATACACTTTATAAATATTATAGTACTGGTATGGACACTTTTGTTTTCACCCTGATGCAGAAATCTAATAAACCTTAAAATGAATGAATCTTTTATAGTAGTATAACATAACTTGATCTCACACAAAAAATGCAACCTCTAATGTGAGTACATTTATTTAGTGAAAAGAAAAATTGCTTGATTTTGTAATATATACTAAATAATCATCCCGTTGTCAGTCTCACTGATGACCGGATTTTTGGGATCTTTGGAAGGGTAACAGGTCCAAAGCATCACAGACCCTCAACAATGCTTAACCGTGGCCATTAGTGCTTTCCCACATGTTCTTCCTTTGCTTTACATCAGCTCCCAGGGTGTTTGTTGCCAAAAACGCAATCTTAGTCTCATCAGACTAAAACTCACAGTTCCAGTTAAAGTTCCAGTAATGTTCAGCCATCTCCATATATTAACTGTTGTGATAGCAGCACCCAAAAGGCATCACTCCCCAAAAACAGGCTGTCATGCAAATTGTATCTTAATGTTGTTGTTTTTATTTGCCTCCATTACTAGCTTTTTGATTGTTTTGGGCAATTACAAATAATAATAAAAAAAAAACTCTAAGTAACCTAAAAGAATAAAGTTTAAAGAACATATCAAAAAAGTCTTAATTTAGATATATTTTAAAAAGATTGTTAAGGGTACAAACAGTTGTGCAATTGGCAAATTAGCTACATATGTGAGGAAGACATACTCTTGACATTTCAGCCAACAATTTCTAAATGACTTTTACAATGAGTTTTACCATGAGCTACTTAGCATTTGAATTCATTAATTTATTTGATCTATTTCTATGTGAAGCTTAGTTTCAAGAGGAACAACTGTACAAATCTTAAAGTATGAATAAATGCTGACACAGATACCACAATAATTTGCAGGAAAAACTGAATAAAAAAAAAAAAGTAAAACATGAACAAAGCATTGTAAAACAGATAGTACCTTGGACCTCCTGTGGCCATATAATGTATTGGAATTTATGACCTTACTTTCTTCAGTTTGTTCAGTTTGCAACATCAGCTTGTTTAAGACAATGCCCAGAACCTCAGTCATAAATGGAAGAGGTCATCTACAGAAAACTGTGGAGCCATAACAGTATATGTTTTCCTTTGTGTACACCATAGTGGTTCCACTGCTAGTCCAGATCCACTTTCAAGATTAGCCCTGTTTTCTTAATTTTCTTCATCAAAGTCCAAATAAACAGAATCCTCATTGGATGAGTGCATAAAATGACTTCTGGTGATACCCAATGGTTAAGTTATGGAGACCAGTATCACCAACCAATATCATGTGAATGCCATGTTTAAAAAAACATTAAATCAATGTAGAATTCACTCTGATTGTAACAGTGTAGTATATCACTGATAGGAAGTCAAACCAGCTTTGTGAGAAAATGCGCTCATCTCTCGTCCTCCTGTCGTTTTTACTTAAGGCCACTACTCAACAGTTAATCATGGTCAATATACCGCCTAGATCTATACACACAACTAATTGTCTCTTGAATGGCTGAAATTTGTTTAGAAACATTGTTTTGTTTAATATAGTCTATTTACCTTCTTGTCAAAGGCATACCCGTTTCACACCCATGGTTTGCTAATTTGTTGTGGTGTCCCTTAGTTGCACACTATGGGCCTGATTTTCAAAAAGGTTTGTACGTATTAAAACAGGTACAAAGGGATTAGTTTGTACAAAACTGATTGTCAAACCAGGAGCAAATCAGTTTGCGTTTCTAAAATGAGCAGAACAGTGAGAACAAACTTGTTTGCGTAAGTGCCTCCATGAATATGCACATCACATGCTAATGAAAAACATACACACACACATTTATGGGAGGGGATATGCAAATGTAAATATATGTAATACCCGCAAAGTGATTTTCTAAAGCTGAAACTGAGAGTTGGCGCAGTTTTTGCCTCTATGTTTTGTACCTCTGAGAGTCAGGTGCAAACTTGCACACATACAATTCCTGTGGTCCTTGTGGCCAAAAAGGAGGCACTGATATAATGACAAGAGAAGGACAGAGAAGAGAACATACTTGGACTGTTAGAATAACAGCTGTAGAATGATTTCAGTGGGGAAAAGACACAGTGTCCCCGGGACTCGGGGCGGTGAGAGACGTATTAATTTTCATGCACCAAGCTGAAAAATACCAAACCTTATCCTAAACATTTTGGCATGCTTGTAAATAAACAAAGCTGAATAATAACTGCCTCCTAAGAAGAGCCTTCAGGCTGTAAAGACATTAAACCCTGGAAAAAAAACAATTTTACCATGCTGGACCGAGTCGCTGAGAGGAGAGGTGGGGGAGGGCACTGCGCAGGTCTGACTGCGCGCCTGTGTGTGTGTGCGTATATGTGTGTGTGTGTGTGTTATTGTGGGAGGTGTGCGCATTCTAGAGCAGCAGGTCCACAGGTTATCCATAACTCGCCCCCTTATTGTTCCAATACGGTCTCTGTAACATCCATCCTTCCATTCTCTCTACCCGTTTATCCGTGCAGGGTCGCTGGGAAGCTGGTGCCTATCTCCTGCAGTCAATTGGGGAAAGGTGGAGTAAACCGTGGAAAGACCTGTTTATGTTATTATTTTTCTTTTAAATAGTTATAATTATTACCAACCTTCAACCACTGGAGGGAGGTTTCAGTCAAAAGGCTGGAGAAGCTCTGCTCAGCTGTCGCATTTGACATGACCACCGTCACTGATACAATAATGATAAACAGGGATACATCTGACTTGTCCTCTGTAACATTTTCTTATTAAAGTGAGACATAAAATATTTTTTTTCCTTCTGGTTTGCACAACGTCTGCTGATAAAAACAACCTTTTTTCTTTATTTTAAAGAATAATTATTATTGTCTCTAGGACAATGTTTACCAACAGAACTTCTTCATTCATTAAAAACTATTTTGTGCGTCCTGGTTGTCTGGAATGATTATGCGAAGGATTTGAGCTTCCTCTGTCTTTGACAGCAGCTCAGCAAGACGGCCGCCAGCAGTAGACACAGTTTACTCATTTAAATCGGGCCAAATCTGTCTTGTACTTCTTATCCACCATGGACGCAATCTTTGATGATCAGGTGCAACACCCCCACGTTTTGCTCTCACAGTTCAACACAATTTAGCGGCCATTATTTGGAATCTTTGAAAATCAGGCTCTATGTGTAAACAAATCATTTCATGCCAGTGTACTTGGAACCACAGTGTGTAAGGATATTTCACTTGGTAGTTAAATATTTTGATAAATAGAGATGATTACTGTGCATTATTTCCTTAAAGTTCTATACCATGTACAGTTTTCATAGACTGGTTCTGATCCCAGTTTGTTTGAGCCAGTTGACTTGAATCAAATACTATGACCCCTGATCAAACCAAAATAACTGGTACCTTCCTGCTGGTGGATATGATGCACTAATGTCACATCACCACAGTCCCATATTGTTAACGATGGGTAGATCTATAAAATTAACTCTTTTCACAGCGAGTACGCACAACACCTCTGGATAGAGCGGAATTGAAGGTTGGACACAGAGGCAGTTCTTGCATGAATGGGCGATCTCCAAAAAATCAAAAAGTGAGGAGCTCTTGCTAAAGGCAGAGAGGACATCATTTAATTTGCGCTCCAAACTGTGTGGGGTCAGTTTCATTGACACCACTAAACAGCCGTGCCACTGGAAAACTAATCAAACTCCAGGAAATTCTCTGAGACGCAGTACAAAATCTATCCAGGGTGCAACTGAATTGTTGTGTGCTCCTTCCTCACTTTTCTAATGCCACCCTGAGCAACTGCCCATGTTTCCCAAGGTTATCAAACAACAACCAGTGCGTGGTTGTTAAAAATGATCTGTTGCATATGGTTTGTTTTTGCAGCTTAGAGTCTGGTATGAAAAGACCATTACTGAAACAGTACAAAATGGCAAAGGGCCAAAATGACCACCATCCTGTAATATCACCTGCCTCCAATTATAAATCCACATTATCTTACTCTGTAGAGGCTTTCCAATTCTGGAAAATGAAATAAAAACATGGTTTTATCCCGGCCCTGAATTGTCATTGGAGCCACTTTGTTAACCAAAAGCATCTAAGAGACCCTTTTGCCAATGATCATAGTCTGTTGTCTGCATGGATATCTTTATTCCTTCTCCACAGAGCCAACAGCAGCAGCATCAGGATTTTCTTCATACGCTTTAGAAGCCGCCCATCTCTTCTAAAGTCACATGCTGCTTTTAAAAGCCCTCTAAGTTTTCAGAATTACTGTGATAGACAGTCGACATAAAGGGCATAAGAGAGATCCACAAAGACAGAGACAAAGCAGACGCTGTGTCAAGTATCAAATGCAGTAGGCCTCTTTTAGCAATAGGATATGGACATCTGGAGCAAAGTCAGAGGCGGAGATTGCTTAGGATGTCAAGGCATTGGTCACAGGCCTTTCGAAAGCCTTGACTTCTCCTCTCTTGGCTTCAGAAAATGATGACAGGAGGAGAGGCACATAAAAAGGAGGGATGGCTGGTCTGTGCACAGCATGATACAGAATCAGAGGCAGCCAGTAATAGCCTTTTTTGAAGAATGCACCACTGAACTTTAAGGGCCGTCTTGCTTGAAAGGACAAGTTACAAATAGGAAGAAAGGAGTTAGAGAAATGATTTCCCTGGGATATACCCCCCGCTGTGCTGGCCTGTCGCCGCACCACACTGTAAGAGTGTGTTTTGGAGCACACACGTGCCTGTGTGTTTGCAGAATGCAATCAACTACAAAAAAAAAGGGCTACATGTGCACAACCTGACACAAAATACATGACCACATCCCTCTGTGTCTGATAAAAAGAGAGAACGGAGCCTGGCCCTGAAAATCATTTAGATGGCAGAAAGAAGCTGTAACTAAAACTAATTTGACAGTCAGAGCAGATAGGGAGTCCGATGTACAGAAACAACTGATGTGTAGTTCTTTATTACTTTGTCTCTTCATAGCTATCAATAATTTCTCAGACACAACAATGCAGCAGGGCTGAAGTAAACAACCATAGAGAATCCTGGCTTTATTAACTCATGCCTCCCAGCTATGTCTTTGAGTCAGTTTTTCTTCTTCCACTTCTGTAAGCTCCCACCTAATGTTTTTTCTTTCTTGTCCACATCTGCACTGAGTTTGAAATCTGTTTCCTCTGCTGTTTTTGCTCAAATTATTTACGATTTATTGTTTATTTATGGTTTACTGAATATGCTGTATGAGGGTGCGTTGCACGGCTTGGCTCGGCCGGGGCGGCAGCGGCAATGTCATTCAGCAGTTTAGTAACAGCCCATTACCTTGTTAATACCAGTCTAATGGGCAGTCTGCTATTTTAAAAACACAGTCATGTTTGTGCCATTAACAGCCACTTAGCGCTCGACACAAATCAACAGGCCGCTGGGACGCCCCAAAACAACATTAAAGCAACAAAAGACAACGTGATAATATGCACTCTTCATTAGCAAAAGAGCAGAGCACATTTCTTCCTTAATTTACACATGAAAGAGCTTCAAAATGCAAAATAAATAAATAAATGTTGAATGGGGTATTTTATGGTAAAGACTTTTTGTTACATGTTATTATACCAGTTTGCAAACAGCCTAAAACACTTTAAATAGGTCAATATAATGAATTGCATAGGTTGAACATATTCTGCTACTTTGAAAGATAGCAGCAGTGTTACAGTAAAACACAAGAGGCTCTCCATCATGGTAATATTTTAAGAATCAGTTACATTGATAGGAAAGGGGGTGGGCATTAGTTTATTTTAGGAAAACATGAACTTTTGGACGTTGGCTGTGTGCAATAGTGGACCTTAAACCGACACCACCTAAGAGCTAACTCTTGAATAGGCTGGTGGTTTCCTTGGTCTATCAGGGAATATCTATATCTATATATCTATATATCTATCTATCTATCTATATATATATATATATATATATATATATATATATATATATATATATATATATATATATATGGGAAGGGAGACGAGTAAATACTTTTGACAATATGGCACCATTCACCCTACATGTTTACACCATCTAAATTTCCAAGAGACTCATATGTACTGTACTATAAACACTGGTTTAGCTACACACTAAATTTAATCTATTTCTAACACACACACACACACACACACACACACACACACACACACACACACACACACACCTTAGGCCAAGTCTTTAAATCAAAATGTAATGAATTATATTACAGGGCTATTGTCTACTCAAGGAAGGTGGTTCTCCTTGAACTGTAGGAAACGATTGATGCCCTCACAACATGGCTAACACAGACATAAATCAAAAAAAATATGGGGTTTTTGTTGGTTCTGCTTGTTCCAAGCAGCAGTATTTTGCCACTGCCAGTGCAGTTTCTGACACTTTTATCCCTGACAATTGTGTGTTACATTGTGAAGGTTGTACGCTGTGTTGTCGCATGGAAACTGTGTGACAGTGAAAGCTAAGGTGAAAATGGCTCCAACAGTGTGCTGTCCAAAGGAGTTGTGTTTTCCTACAGAAAACTGTGAGCAGTGGTCAAAAGAGATTCCTTAGTACCAAAACACTGGAAGAAGGAAGCAAAAACAAAGAAAGACCAGAGAGAGGAAGCAAAACGTCTTCAACTACGGAAAACAAGTCCAGTTGCTTTGTTTTTTACTTTTTGTTTTGGAAAAACAGCTTAAGCCTGTTCAGATTGGGTTGAAAGTGTCTATGTTCCTTTTTTTGTATATCACATATTTACAATTGAATTTAGGTTGGGTTTTTAACTAGGCCATTTTAACAGATATACACACTGATCTAAACCATTTAATTGAATCTCTCTCTATATGTATAGTGCGCCTGGCCTGCTTTAAGGTGAATCTCCACCAGCTTTCTCAAGTTGTTTGCAACCTCCAACAGGTTTCTTTCAGGATTTCCCCATATTTCCCTCCCTTCATCTTCATATCAACTCTGACTAATTCTTATGTGCCTGTCAAAGAAAAGCTTCCCCACACATAATGCTGCCACAAGCAAGAAGTAAACTGAACTTGACTGCTTTGTTTTATAACTAATTTTATGAAGTTTTGTTTGAAAAGAAAATTCAGTAATGTATACTTTTCCTTCCACAACTACTGTATGCAATACTTGTGCACATCTGTAACATAAAATCCTCACAGAATAGAGGTTTTGGGCTTGTGACGTGGGAAAAATTTAAAAAGTTCAAGGGGTGTCAACACTTTTTGCAAGGCTATGTTTTGAGAAAGACTAGTATTTCTCTAAAGTTTCAGATGAAACACGGGGTAAAGGAGTCCCAGAACAGACTCACAGTCAATTTGGCCGCATCAATCTTTTAGGTAGACTTTGAACTGGGCTGTGGGTTTGTTCAGCTCTTTAGTGATTTCCAGAGCTTTCAGCTGCATATCAGTTCTGCTAATTGGGGTTTCTTCTGCCTTTTTTCTTCATTAAACAGACTAATCTCTGAAGCTCATGAAAGTATTCTCTTTTGGATGGCTTTTATTCTTTACCATATTTTACAAAGTAAAACAGATTCCTTCTGTTTTATTTTGTGAACTTTTTTTTAAACATTTTTATTGATAATTTTTGTGCTGTTAGGTTGACCCTGCTATACCTCCAGCTTTTTTACAGATGTGCATCCCTCAGATACCCAATATAACCCAAAAACTGAGTCTTTTTCAATGTCCTGGTGAAAGCATTCCTACCAGACTGTTGAAGGAGGTTTTTAGTACGGTAGGCCTCAGAACTTCCAAATTTTTCGTAACGCCTTCTTTCTTTAGTCATTGTTCCAGCTGGTTTTACACATGGTGCGGTCCAACCTTTTCTTAAGACCTGAGCATTTTTGGTCCAAGCAAAGGCTTTTAGAAACCTGAATAAGGGCTGCAAAATAATAGTTTATCTTCAAACATAAATGTTGGATCAGTTGTAAACATAATTTAAAGAAAGGAAAGAAAAATATACATTTGAAGAGATACTGATAATTTGTAAGTATCAAGAAGTCTATGTTTAGACCAAACTTCTCGGATCCTAAGTAGTTAAGGAGAACAGTTCTAATATTTTTTTAGAACTGTTTTTGAGACTTTGCTTTAATTTTTTTAATTACTCAATGGTCTGACACTTATAATAATAATAATAATAATAATAATAATAATAATAATAATAATAATAATAATAATAATAATAATAATAATAATAATAATAACAATAATAATAATAATAGATGTGTCTTGAGCTTAGACTTGGGCTGGGAGAGTGTGTCGATATTGCAGATGTCTGGAGGGAGGGAATCCCAGAGTTTGGGAGCAGAGTGAGAGAAAGCTCTGTTCCCCACGGTGCTGAGGCGGGAAGGAGGAAC
Source organism: Fundulus heteroclitus (assembly GCF_011125445.2). NCBI lineage: Eukaryota > Metazoa > Chordata > Actinopteri > Cyprinodontiformes > Fundulidae > Fundulus > Fundulus heteroclitus. Next base: position 22,046,498 of record NC_046369.1, on the reverse strand, counting down.
AGTGAATAGGCAGGAGGTAAGGGAACAGAGTGGGAGTGTAAAACTTGGTTTGCATGAAAGATAGAGTTGGGTGTCATCCGCATAATAGCGAAAATCAATGTTGTATTTCCTAAAGATTTTGCAGATAGGAAGAATGTAAATAATGAAAAGTAGGGGTCCCAGGACAGAGGCTTGGGGCACACCGGTTGTGACAGGGGAGGCATGGGAACTAATGGACTTAAGTTGAACAAACTGAGCGCTGCCAGTAAGATAAGAATGAAACCAGTCAAGAGGGTTGTGAGTGATGCTAATTGAAGATAATCTGTGGAGAACGATGGAGTGAGAAACTGTATGTAAGGCGACACTCAGATCCAGCAGAAAATAGAAAGAAGACCAGAGCCAGCTGCCATCAAAAGATCATTGGTGATTTTTATGAGGGTGGTTTCAGTATTATTTTCTTATTTAAACTTTATTTTTCCGGGAAAGAAATCCATTGAGATTGTTAGTTTTTTACAAAGATGTCCTGTCCAAGGAGAATGCCATTACTTATACAAACTAACATTAACAGTATTATTAGAATATTTACAATAACAACAAGGTATAAAACAATAAAAACTTAAAATAAAACACCTAACACCTAAATGTTACAATACAAGATGTGACTAAAACCTCTAAGTTTAGTCTGTTTTGCAGACGGAAACCAGACTTTACTTCTTTACTTCTCTACCTTAAAGAGCTTTTACATCCACACATCCCCAGCAGAACTCTAAGATCTCACGACCAAAAGCTTTTAGTTGTTCCCAGTACTCGGCTCGTGACCAGGGGAGACATAGCTTTTTCAGTCCCAGCTCCTAGGCTCTGGACAGTCTCACACTTTTTGTGAGGTCTGCAAGAACTTCAAATGTTTTTATGTCCCTTAAAAAGGCATCTTTTTAAACTGGCGTTTAATTCCAGAGAATATGGTCACTAAGCCAGTTCCTGTTTCTTATTTGCCTTTTATTGCTGATTCTCTTGCTTATACCACCATTTATTTTATTACTTATGTCTTTCATTATTTTGTTAATTTTTATTTTCTTCTTTTTGGAACCTGTACATCACTTTGATTGCCTTTTGGTTTGTAAAGGCCTTTATAAATAAATAAAACAATAATAACAATAATATTGAGAAGGATTTTTTTGCAAATTACGAGCCCTCGTACTGATCTCTGCTATGTGGAACTGGCATCCTAATTTCCGAGTCTCTAACAGAGATAGATAAAAAAAATTATCTTCCCCTAAAATGCTCAATGAATTCCATTTTTCAGAAAATTGACAAATAAATTGAGCTTATTAGTGTGCAAAACTATTTATTTCTTCTTATCAAATTAATTCGGAAAAACCTCTGAAATTAAGTTTGCAGAAACAACAAAATATCTTCAGACACTACCATTACCAGGCAAGCACAACGGTGATACACACGCATGAAAGTAATTAACTGTGCCACAGTGCCGTGAAAAATCCTGAGGATTCATAGAAATTCATCTTACTGTGAGCAACAAAGTGGGTAAAATATTCTGAATTATATTTACAATTCAGAAAATTAAATGTGTCAATAACAAAACATCCCAAAATAAAATTAAGCATAGGAAAATAATTTCTTTAAGATGCTATTTGCATTAACTTAGATGTCCTTAGATATTATTTGCCTGTTTTCTTTCCCTTATAATAGACAAAGGATATCTTGAAATTTTTGTCCAACCTCGAAGAGCCAAGTAAAAATACAGACTTTTCTTCTATCTAGGTTTATTACAAATTGACCAGTCAATAATGCTGAAATGCTTTTATGATCATGAATTTGCTTTTTGAATTTCCCTGACAATAACCACTAAAGGACTTTGAACTGAACAGGCTGATGGAAATTTTCAACACTTTTGATATTAAACCTGTTTAAAACCTCTGTAGACCTAAATGTTGGTAACCACCAAATACCACCAAAGTAGTAAAAATATTCTTTATACCTTAGCTTAATGTGGGTTACCCACTTAGTCAGTAACTAGTTTATCCATGGTCACAAGCCAGTAAATTAATAATTGTTGGGAAATGAGGAACAAATCACCGACTAACAGCTAATAAACCTTTACACAGTGAACTCCTGATCACATTTTGAGAAAATCATTTGGTTATAGTCACTAAACCTTCAGCTACATTTGATCATGACCCATAACATTATCATTGGTTATTTCCCAGAATGAGCTGAGCCCATCATTAGTTAAGGTTTTATTAACAATTAATCATATTTGTCCCTAATTATTTCTGAAATAAGTATATTTATGGAAGTTTATGAAAAGGTTGGTAATTAAAGTTCCAGACAGAAACATCCGAGGCAGTTGAAATTGTATCCAAGTTGCCCTGTTAGCAAGGCCAGTTCTTATCAGAAGGCTGAATTTTGATGTAATTTCTTCCATTACATTAAAAGGATGGTTTAGAAGGGATCCGTTACCTATTAATCCCTATGAAGTTGAATTACAATCAGCTTCAAAAGCAAAATGTCACCGCAGTTAAATCATACTGAAGTATCTACAAGGTAATGTATTTAAGGGTGATTTGACATTTCATTCACGTAATTAGAAAAAGGAAAAAAAGATATCTAGGATCAATCCGGTACCGCTTATCTCACTGTAGGTTTATTTAAAAGGATTTGAATGTGGCAATACCACCTGCCGTTGGTACAAGTCCCTGATAAAGTTAACATCAAAAGTTTGTAGATACTGTCAGTACTTGTATCCAGAAAGTGAACAACTTACAGAGTCTAAGGGAATGTTGTTGAATGGATTTTTGAGTATTAAGAGCAAATGGAAAATATTCACTGGAGAAGCTGGGAAAATAGGGCGCGACAGCCTCTGAATTAAAATGCAGCGAATGCCAAGTAAATACAAGCGTTCAGTTGATGTTTAATTCAAGTGATGAAAATAAACTTTTAGATGTGAAATTAAACAAGATGTGAAACAGTAATTCAGCTCATCGCTCCCGTTTGTGGGTCCCTCCTCCTGATTGGCTTGCCTGATGCAACAACTGCGTGATGGTTGGTTTAGGATTAACAGGGTTTCCATGACAACATGTAGAGTTGCGCTGGAACGCGTGTATGCATGTGTGTGTGCGTATGTGTATGTGTGTGTATGCTTGTTTGAAGTGGCAGGTTTTTTCAACAGCTTTGATCAGGGAAATGTTTGTAGTGGGGGGAAAACCTGGAGAACAAATACGACTTTAAAGATTAGCAATCTGTGAACCGACACACACGCACACGCACGCACGCACACACACACACACACACACACACACACACACACACACACACACACACACACACACACACACACACACACACACACACACACACAATAACACAAGCGGGCCATGAAAAAGTCAGCTTTTAAAATAAAATCAGCAACATAGAGACAGACAGCTCCTGAGCGAAAAATTACACTCTATCCTTCCAGTGTGATGGAAAATAAGAAGTAGCCATATCTGCTGACTGACATATCGGCGTTCTTTGCCTCTCCTTCACACCCTGCATGCTCATCTGTTTCAAGAAACACACCAGAAAAAGTGATCCACAGTCTATGTGTGTGTGTGTGTGTGTGTGTGTATTTGCTTCACACCTGCAGGTCAAGTTAAATCAGTGCTGAGGAGATGCCAGGTGAGTGCTTTAGCAGCAAAGGTGTGACCACCTCCCCATGCTCCTCCATCAAGCTATACTAAGAAGCAATTGTGCCCGTGTGTCAGCAAACTGTATGAGCGTGCACGCATGAGAGGACAAGTCAAATGGGCGCACCAGGAGCTGTGATTCAGACAAATACATCCTCACCGCTCGAGCTGCTCCCAGCCCCAGCCCAGATGGACAGCACCATATCGGTTCTCAGAGCCACAAACACATTACTCAGTCCCCAAGGTGGGAGGATAAGTCATCCGCTAAGGTCACAGGGAGGTGTTGTGTTTTTTACTGCAAGTAGTTTGGAGTTTGAAAAATGGAGCTACGGGCCTGTAACAGTAGCTGCACAATCAGAATGATAGAAGGTGGCGACATGCTGAAGGAATCCATAAAGTAATCTCCCTCTGATGGGCCTGTCCTAGGTGTCGTGAGTTGCAAAAAGATGGATACTTTGTTATATTTTACTCTCAGAAATAACTAATCAGCTTTAAATATAAATATTAAAAAAAAACTATATCGGCTCCATAAAAATCACATTATTTTCAAATGTTAATATTTCAATATTTGACACGGTGAGCAGTAAAAAAATGCATAAATACTTTCCTTAGTGTTCGGTGCTATTGTGATTAAAAAGGAATAGTGCCCACTGATACCTGAGAGCTAGTATGCAACTGCATCATGGCGTCATACTAGTTCAAGAAAAGCCCACAACCCAACAACGCATTTTCAGACACACTGGGATATTTTTCCCATGGTTCTTAAACTATTCTAAGAAGTAAATCTTCTGTGTGCGTTTGGACAATCAGGAGTTTTAAAGTTCATAGCTACAACTATTCAAAACGATTAATTCTTCAAAAATAATACACCTACAGAACATCTAGAGTGGTGCAGAATATTATTTCTTTTAAATACATAGTAATAAATAATTTTCTATATAAATATTTACTTAAACGACGTCACATTTGCCCGGATGGTCGGATATGCAGAGTAAAAAGGGTTGATATTATCCTAGCTTGTTGTGCAGCATGATAACCAGAAAAAGGCGTTCTGTTGGAAAAAAGCCAAGCCCATTTAAGTGTTGGCTCTTTACCACCGATAAAACGTAAAGAGCACATAAGTGTCTTTGGTCAGATTCCATAGTAAAATCCTCTTGGTTAAAAGCTTGTATCCAACACTGACATTTCTCTGCAATCCTTTTGTGTTTTGGAAAATCCATGGAAAAAAAACTTCCTTCATATGGTCACAATTATCATTTCGCAAGTTAGTCTGGCAGATACCACCGCAGCAATGTTTTGTTGTTGCCATAATATATTTTGCGATATTCAGGACAGATCTGTTCTCTATTTTACTCATACAAGTAAACTATTCAAGCTTTACCGCTGTGCTTGTACGACCCCAAGATGGCCCCGACGCATGCACACTGCTCTGTTCTAAATTTCATGTCCTATAGGAAAATTAGGTTGAAGTCATGTAAGACAGCTCAGGCATTGCCTGATCATAGTAGCTCCGTGATAACGCTGAGAAATGGCATTACATTTCTCAAATTCAAGCGGACCAACAAAGAGGCAAAACAAGGTTGAACATTGGTCAAGCTTTTGAGTGTTGGTGCCGACTTAAGAAAGCAAAGGGGCTCTGAAGCCACGCAGAGGTTGCTGCTTTCCTTCTGGACATGTAAGTTAAATGTCAGCTAACGCTAAACTGCGGGTCTGACAACCAGCTGGCAAACAGTACAACTGAAGGATGGAACAAGAGCGGATGAGCACGAGTGCACCACCTACTGGCCGGGAGGAGTTAAACTTGTAACTGTCTCCTTTAAGGTTTTTACCTAAAAGGCATTGTGGCCCTGGGCCTCGGGTCTCTGGGCTCATGGCTAGATCTGGCCTGGCGTAACAGGCTGCAGGCTTAGCCCGGGGGCTTCGGCACTGTGGCTGCTGGGGAATTTCCTTTTACTTTCTTCTGCTCTTCTCTGGGATGGAAGAGGCAGCTATCCTTGTGTTGGTCCCTCTTGGGCTCCTTTGCTCTGAAGGTCCTATTGGACATCTGTGGTTCTGGTCTCCCTGATGTCTGCCTCGGTGCTCTGGGAGGCAGGTGTTTGGCTCCTCTCAAGCACTATTGAGCATTTTTCTTATGGATAAACTTTACATATACAAGCATTCTCTTGGAAACACCTACAGGTGCTTGGATCCAGGGGCTTACAGATTCACTTCTATACAGATAAAAGCTTATCATTAGCTGTAGCTGTCACTTTACACATCTTGTATTAAATAATACTACGTATTTTCAGTGATGTTATCTAAGGCATTTGTTGTTTATATCTAACACTTTTTAGTTGACTTTGCTGTTCTTTTGATATCTCTTTCTGCAGGTGTAGAACCCGACTTCGAGGATTACCTTTTTCCCCCCTCTGCTCTATTTTTGTCACCTTTTCTTGCTTTTAACATTTTGCCTCATCTTTTTCTCTTTCTTTCTTTCTCTTTTACTTTTCTGTTTCTGTGTTCATTGAACTTGAAATAATCCCAAAATAATATCTAATGAAGGTTTTTTTGCCTATCAAGCGGAGCACTATGGCAAAAGCATTAATGCTCCACTTGTGAAAGTAAATCTGTTTGGGCTCTCTTTGGAAGTAAGCTATCAATTCCTAATGCTACACTGCAAGACAGGAGACGTTGAAAAGAAATTGTCACATTAGTTGTTTACACTGAATTGCTAAACATTAGTGAATGGTTGCTATATTAAATGGTATAAAAAAGAGGGAAAAAATTGAGCAACAGAAACTATAAGTTCAGGATATAACAATTTGTTTTTATAGCAGAAGTGCATGTTTTTCTACTTGCCTACCACATCCTAGCTTACTTTTATCTGATTACTTTTACTATTTGCAATTCAAATGAAAATGAGTGAAATATTAGATTGTGGTAGGATTGTCATGCTTTCCAATGAACCTACACAGAGTCATTTATTTAAGCCACAATTAGGTCATCAGCTGGACTCATGCTGGACTACATGCAGCAGATGCAAATACTATGCCATTTGATTCAGATTTTGTTGAAACAGGGACATGTCTAAAAGTTGCACGGCACTGTTCCTTGAGGATTGGAGTTTGACACCCCTGTTCTAAACTACACCTGAAATATTTTCAGACAGAAACCCATAACCTGACTGGTAAAAAGTAATCATTGAGGGGTACTTAGAGGTGGCTATGGAAGATTGCATCTTTGCAATAACTTCTTGATTTCTTTCAATATTGTAGTGGAATTAAATCTTAAGTAAAACACAAATATTAAGACTTTGAGCTGCTTCCATTCACCACCAATATATTCTACACAGTCACTGCAGGGCTTGCCAATATAAATAATCCGGGTGACAGTTGCCGAGAGAACAAAGAGTGCCCCAATGCTACCAGGGACTGTGCACATTAGATTAACACGCTGTTAGAACTAAAACATAGATTGGATATGCCTGAATTATGCCAGAATTGTAATTACATTTTTTATACAGAGGGCTTTGCTGTGTAGGATGATGGTTTCTTAGGTCTCCAAGTTGCTGCTGCTGCTGTCCCTCCATCCCCTTTTTTAGGGAACTCACATTCAAGCTAGGAAAGTTTGTCATGGTTGGCTATTGTATTATACAGTGAAGTCAGATTTTGATGCTCCATTGGTGGACATTTTTGACATGGGCCATAAAGGCAGTTGACCAGGGTGGCATTTGAAATGGGAGGTACAACCATCATAAAGTAAAGCGTCACCTGTGCCCTAAACAGGTTTGTCTTTCACGCACGTTCCACCAGTGGGAAGTTGGCATCCCTGTGTGATGAGTAGGCGTCCTCTGTTTGAAGCTGAGAATATGGAGACTAGTATATGTGCTTCATGTAGGGACTGTTTTATCCCATCCCAGAATCTCAGATGATTTCCAGCTGTGGTGAACACTATGTTGCCTGCAGTGTATCATTCATTTGAAAACCATCACTCCACTCTACGCAGAGCTTCATTATTCACCAACATCCTGGTGGGTCTTTGGTTAGCTTGTGTTCATTTTCTTTCATACTATTTTTCATTTTAGACAAATTTTAACACTGAAGGTGAACTTTACTTTACTATTTACTACTGCGAGCAACAATGTTAAACTTAATTCTAATAGAAAGGTCAAAAGGAACAAAATCTAAACTGTGTGCAAAAAAAGACAAATTACTTTACAAGGGTTTATCTCAGTTTTGTTAGAGACATGGTCTTACTGAGTTTGTCTTTTGTTTAATTTAAAATTTACAAGATCACTAATTGCTCAATATCACATTAAATCTGTGCAGTACATTGTGTAATCTAGTTTTCCTTATTATTCAAAGCGGCTGAGTGAGGTCAAGAAACAAGAGGCTGTGGTGGCCCATTCAAACCCTGAGACGTAGGTCCAGGGGGAGCAGCCTGGAAAACGGTGATGCAATATTAATTGGTGACGGTGCGTGCCATGGCGTGCAGGGTTGTGCAGGGCTGGTCTCTCAAAGGAAAAGCTGTCAGGAGCAGTGGAAGACAGACAGGATGAGTCTCTGACCTTGTCTGTCAGCTGGTGGAGAAGAGGAATGCTGGGAAAGGAGACCCACTGACACTCAGATCAACACTCTGTCAGTCTATGGCAAGCCTTCAGGGACACAGCCCAAAACAGACAGAATTAGAGACAGACACGCAATGTACATAAAACTTTACTTGTATTGTACCCACTGAAATAATCATGGTATATGGTTGGATAAAGCCCTTATTGTTTTATAAATGACAGTGTAGTTTAAAAATGCTGCATTAAATAACAATTGAAACAATTATTAAACTTTGCACGTTCACATTTAGGCATGGGCCACTGCCGTGAATGTCTCTGACCAAACCATTAGAAACAGACTTCACGAATGTGGCCTGAGAGCCCAACATCCTCTAGTAGGCCCAGTGCTCACAGTCTGGTACCATGAAGCTTGACTGGCATTTACCAGAGAACACAGATTTTGGCAGGTTCTGCACTGATGTCCTGTAATTTTCGCAGAAGAGAGCAGGTTCACTCTGAGCTCATGTGACAGACATGAAAAGTTCTGGAGAAGCTGTGGTGAGCGTTATGTTGCCTGCAACATTGTTCTGGATGATCAGTTTGGTGGCTGGTCAGTGTTGGTCTCCAAGCACTTTACAGCAAAAAAATATTGACCTCGGAGTCATTACTCAACCAAGAGGAATTTAACTTGTCTCGCTCAGTGAGAAGCAGCCAATCAGGCGTCAGAGCCTCCCTAATCTCGCCCACTGAGTTTGATGATAACCGTTGAAAATGATTTCATGATGGGTCTGCTGCGTGACACCATGAAATAAATAAATACAGAATGAAATAATGAAATGTATATTCAAATGAATTTATTTAACAAAACTGACATTTAATTATTTAACATCATTTAACAGGCATATTTAATTGTTTAATGGCATATTTAAATATTTAATTTTGCATTTCATAATTTAATGGTACATTTAATTGTTTAATTATGTTTTAAATAAAGAACTGTACATTTAATTATTGAATGAAAAATTGTATGGTACATTTATTTAATTTTACATTTCATTACTTTATTTTATATTTCATTATTTCATGGTACATTTAATGAGAAATGTAATGATTTAATGGGACATTTAATGGTGCATTTATTTATTTCATTCTACATTTCATTATTTAATTTTACATTTCATTATTTCATGGTACATATATTTATTTAATGGTATATTTACATGTACTCCATCCATTCATCCATCCAATTTCTGACCCGCTTAATCCCTCATGGGGGTCGCGGGGGTTGCTGGTGCCTATCTCCAGCGTTCACTGGGCGAGAGGCAGGGTACACCCTGGACAGGTCGCCAGTCTGTCGCAGGGCTATTTACGTGCATTAATTCCATGATATATTTATGTATTTAATATTGTCCCCTTTAACCCTCCATACAGGGGATATGGTAGTTGTCCTGCAATAAGAAGGTTATGGGTTTAATTACAGCTTCCTCCTGTCGCATGTCGATGGCAGACACGTAACCCCAAATTTCCCACCAACTTGCGTATCATACAAATGTGCACGTGTTACTGAGTGTGGTTGGTTGAATGTGGCTCTCGTATACAACAATATGTAACAAATAGTTTAACTTAAATTATTACTAAAGCTAGATGTTATCATAATGTCTATGTATGAAAAGCAGATGACTTTATGTGGTATACAGTATATAACATCATAAGTAATAATCAGTGATATGTCTACCCTGCGTTATTTGCAAAAATAATTGGGTCAGAGCACATACAGGTCCAGCTGTGTCATGTCTACTTGCAGCATTGCTTGAGCATGCTCAGACTGCTGATAAATGTATGCAAAAAGATAGCCTGTTGTGTTGCATTTTATGCCAACTCTGCTGATTCTTTGTTTTCTGTGTTTTTGATAAAGATAATATAGCTAGAGTTCTGTGTAAATACGATTTTGTGGAACCATGGTATGTTTACTCAAGCAGTGTATACCTAGTGGCCTGTTCTATTTGGTTTCAAGTCAGTTGACATTTCTAAATAAAAAGTTACCTCAATTATAAAAGAATTAAAAATGAAAAGCGAACTACCATCTAAATTAGGCTTGCTCAGAAAAAAAAAATCTATACATATTGCACAACTTGGATATTCTGCAAAGCCACAACATTATGCTGCGGAAACATTACCCCCCCCCCCCCCAAAAATCCCAGGGAAATATTTAACTCTTGATAGGAAAACTGGGGCTCAGATATTGCTGAGCTAAAGAGTGAGTTGGGCAACACAAGCATATTGGCGAGCCGCGTGTCACTTGAGGGCGCATACACACTGCCCACATGTCATCTCCAATTAACCCCATCCCATCTGTCTGTCTCTGGTTCTCTTTTCACTATCAGGATTTAAACTAGGCCAGACAGTGTTGTAAACCTCATCACACAAAATTGTCTTCGATAGGAACAGCAGACTATTCTGCCTCCTGTGTGTCAGATTAAATGCAAAGTTTTTTTTCATTATATTTGATTGAATTATCCCCTGTGAGATTAGATAAAATGTATTAAATTATCATGGCCTGGGTATTTAATAATTCAGGCAACCAAGCCGTGTGTTTCGCTGACAGTGCCATGGAGTTCCCTGACCTGCTACCGAGCATCCTCCAGAGACCCTGTGGAGGTTTGGCTCCTCCTCAGGCAGGAACAAACCCACCTCTCTGCCAAGAGGTTAAATACAACAAATGAATGCAAAAGAGACAAACACATTAAGTGTGGGGGATAGCTCGTGCATAGAGCAAATTATTGTTGTAAACTAATATGCCTTTGGTCTTTTTAACTGAAATAATTACTGGGCAGCCATAACATCAGCGGAGGTTTTAGCCACGCAGTAACAGGGAGTGCTTAGCTACTCTGCCAAAGACAAGAGTGAAACATTATGCCATAATGGTATTGTTCTGAGTCTGACAAATAAGTCTCTGGCTGCACTCCGGTCTTGGCACTCACTTATGAAAGAATTCATCAGTCCAATTGGATCTCCTGCCTCGCCTACTGCATAGCTGCACCTTTTTCACCAACTTGTGGCATGCATGATTTACCCACAGCAAAGAGACATACACGTTAAAGAAATGAATTAAATTTCACATCTATGCCACCTCTCAGGGTTCCTACTATGTGTTTTTTTTATTATCCACAAGTCTTTTTTAATCCATCCTCAACACCTCACGTTGGACCCTTTGCTGTGCTTCCTCCCATCTTTCTTCCTTCCTCTCTTCACCCCCCATCTGAGATCAACACCTTGCCGAGTGCAGGTGCAAGGCTGCTGGCAAACTGTCAGCTTGAGTCTCCTTTACTTAAACACACACGCACTCCCACAGCTTGGTTCCAACACAGGCGATTCCCACTCTTTGAATAGGTCTCCACACAGCGAGCTAGATTACAGTCTCACTGTCAACACATAAAGAAAGACTTGCAGTGAGTGCACTAAAGGCTGGGAAACACTTGCTGGGGAAACAGAAGGAAAATTGATTCCTTTGGGATGAAACAACAAAACCCCCAGATTCCTACTGTAGTTAGAAAAAACTGAATATTTTGTAGAACACTGTTGTTGCACCCTATACAAAGACAGCAATTTCTTTCACAAATTATTAATTCATTGTCGGTCATTGCCTTAAGACAAACCATTTTCATACCCCTGGCATATTTGCATTCAGAGTAATCTCTCGTCTTTGACCAACACATTTCTCATGACTGGAGGTAATGTGCTGTTTTGGAGTACCAAAGCCAAAGTACCCAACTTGAATCTGATACAGAATAAATGGTTACAGTTACAAATTAGGAGGGTGGCAAAGAGACCAAGATTTGGAGCTGACCACCAAAGATCAATCACCAAAATACCAGCAAAAACATGCAAAAAAGATGGTCAGCAATCAATTTCAACATGCAATGTTTTGTTAAAGTATAAATCCATTTCAACGATAACACCCCTTGGACATTGTATTATTTTTCAAGAGATGTCCGTCTCATTTCCAATAAGAAACTATTTTTTGGTTGATTAAAATTAAGTTTAAATCTAAATCTTCCAGGGATGTAAGTAATTTTGAGATTAACTGTATTTTCAAAATAAGTAAAATTAGCTCTGAACCGGTAAGAGATTCCCACAATATGAAATACTTTGTCACTAGCTACGTTTACATGGACACAAAAGTAATCGGAATAAAAAGGCATCATGTAAACAAGACAATCGGAATATGATGATTGGATTAAGATCAATCAGAATTAAATTGTAATCCGAATGAGAGGGGTGGTTTATGCCGATTGATAATCTGATCAATGTGCATATAACGCTTGTCATGCTCATGTTATTCTGAATGTGGTAAACTGACCTGAGTGCGCATGTGTACCGAATGTAGACGTGACGTATTTCTGCATTGGTGAGTGGTGGAAATACGTGATGAGAAAATTGATGCCAGATTGAATTCAGACCATGTAACCGGAGGACAACTCAAAGGGGTTTTGTAAGCAAAAGAATTTCACACCTTCAGGCTGAGACAGCCTCTCTCAGCAGGGTGCCCTGCCATATGAGCCTAGACCACTCCTCAGATTTACAAGCCCATTGTTCTGTCTGGGACCTGGAGATCAGGGGGTGGCTGGGACCAGCCAGCCATGTCCAGCGAGCAACATGGGACTCAGACACACACTTCTTCTTACTGGGAGATCTGAAGGAGAGGGTGGCTGGGGAAGCCAGCCATGCTGACCAGCCACCATGGGGCCTCATGGGGCCCGAAAGACCCACAAGCTTAGTAAAAATGAGCCTCTCTGAAACTCTGTTCCTGCTGGCGTCGGAGAAACTGCCAGCCAAATCAAAGATAAGTCTCTCAATTCTGCTTAAAACAGATGCCGAAATGAACGAATCCGTCTATGCCAGCTTTGTTTTGCTTCCTCAGTGGACTCCAGACGGAGCTGAAGAGCCAGCACAGGACCCACTTTCCCAAGCTGAGGGTAAAATCTGCTGAAATAGCCTGCTACATGCCGGGAACTTGACTGCGACCGGGTCAGAGACCGCTGCAGGGCCTCGGACTGGCCGAGCCTGACAGCGATGCGGCTGGCCACATGTCTGCTGCTGCTAAGAGCTAGCCCGCTTCTGAAAGAATCAACGATTTCCCTGGACCACTGCTCTTCCTTGGATGGCCAAAGTGAACCGAACTCACACGAGGCACCAACAGGTTTGGCAGAGAAACCACAGGGAAAGCTAAATGGCCGAAGATTCGCTAGCCAAAATGCTATTTAGCTTCTGGTAACTACAGGTTCCCGGATAGGCACGAAAAGGTTCGTTTCAAGCTTAAAGCTTGTTCGTTTTGCTTCGCCATCGTTCGATAGTGCTATGAGTGTTATTACCGCATTAATATTGAATATTAATGGTAATTTAAAGACAATTTGTTTAACTTTAGGATTAGCCGATTTTAGCGACCGATCTCTACAGCGACCCCTAGCTCCCAGGAGGTATAATCGCATTGATAAACTCAAGCGCCGCTAAAGTTAAGAATTTTACTGAAGAAATCTTTCTTTAAAATGTTGTTTCATCAAATAATGTTTTATGTAACTCGGGATTTGTATTGTGAATGGGCTGGAAAACATACTAAATGTTGTTTTGAATTAGTTAAGTTAATTTAATCTCAATTCACATGCTTTATGATGAACTTTGGTTCTTTAACTCAGATCTGCAGTGAACCAGGATTCACTGAATTATTATGATTATGATTAACCACTTTTATGTTGTCTTTTGGTTCTTTTGCATGTACATAGTTCCTTAGCTTAGCTTATTTATATCTTCATTTTGCTTAGTAGTTTATTTAAGTTTCACTGGCCTAGTAGAGAGGATTTGTCGATATTTGAAATATAGTGTTAATTCAGATAAACAGCATTATATAGTGATGTTCATTTTATTTCTGTTATTAAATTCTTGAACTTGAAGAGTTGTCACTCCCTTTTCTATGTGTGTGCAGAGTTAAAAGATCGCCAGTGCGCTTATCATTCCTTTCAACTATTGTCCTGATATCAGCTCTCGGGCTGATATCCACCAGACAATACATAACAGACATAGAGTTATTTATTAAACATTAAATAACTTTAAACAGTGTATAATTGCACAACAACATGGTTCTTGGAAAGCAAACAAGATTCCCTGAAAAACATTAACATGGAAAAACCGACACCTCCACACACATACGTGGCCTCTGTGGTGACCTCCAGAGCTGCGAACATGGAGATGGTGCCGGTCTGCATCGCCCAGGGTCATCTGACAGCTCCAAACAAGACTCTCATTAACACCAGCCCATTAAAAGCACCTGCTGGCAGAGGCTAGCTTGTGCGCCTCTGTGTGCGTGTATGTGTGTGTAACTCATAGCCATAGACAAGGGGGTGCACATTGACACTGAACGGGGGAGACAGGTGTCAGTTTGGTCTTTAGCTACAAATCCCATCAAAAAGCTGAAGTACACTTAGAAACCGAGTTATGTAAGGGTTCTCAAGGTTGATGGAGGAGTGCAGACATTTCACAGAACGTCGATATCAGTTTGGGCCATTTAAACTCAGTAATTCTGTTTGTACCTTTAATAAACAAAAGCTACCTGCGGACTGTTTTGACTCAGAGAAAGAGGAGCTACCAGCACTAAACCAGACAATATATAAGCATAATATAAGCACTAAAGAAGTTTCATTCTAAATGCCCATCAAACAACTGAGTTGGATAATCTGAGTTGAAACAGGGGTTAAAAACAAACAACTAATCCTTCACCCATAGCTCCTATATTATTCTAAAAATAAAGAAAAGAAGAGTCTGTCCAATAAGCCTTCAGGAAAGCTTTAACTCTGAAAATGTGTTTGAAGACAAGAACAATCAGCCATTGGTCTGATACATGATAATTTCTACAATTGACTACAGTTTCAGTATCACCGGGTACAATTAAGGATGTCTGTAAACCTGTTTGTGTCACCTCACAGTCCACCTACTTTTGATATGGAAAGTGCGTTTGAAAGTGCTCTGCTAGTGTTCCCTAGGAATGAGGTGATCTCTCACAACTAATTAATAATGGTCCAATTCTGGAAAGTTATCCTGTTGCTCAATCAGCAGCTAGACATGCTTGGCTCTCTCTGACAGAGAGAAAGGCTCACAAAAACTCCTAGAGCAAGAAAACGCAGCAGCCTTTCTGAGACCCCCCCCACCCCCACCGTCCCCGCCTCCGCCTGATTTGCCACGTCTGTTTAGTCAGCATCACATTACCATTTAAATAAAGAGGTCTGCTAAATGACCACTGCAAGAACATAAAACGCCAATTTAAATTGTTTTTCTTTCTCAGGGCACTTTGTTTCTTTTTCTTTCTAGTTTGAGCTCCTTGTCATTTTTAATTTGTTTAGTCTGAGGGGGGAATGGTTGATAAAAATGTGCGGAGGAGTCCAAATGCAAAAGAATCTATTCATCTTTGATTATACGGGATTATGAGGGAAATCTAATCTGTTCAGAGAACAATGACTCACTCAGATAAGCAGACATGAAACAACTCAGGTATGTTAATTTCTCAAAGAGAATTGATTATAAGCTAAGACGACAACAAACAAGGAAAATGGCAGGGATAACCACTGGGCATGGAGCTGGTTTCAGATCAGACCTTATGATGAAAAGGGACTATGTCCTAAAGTAGAACTGCACTAAATCACTCACAAAACATAGAAAGCTACAAGGCCTGTGGCACAGTTTTTATAAACTCCATGAGTACTTTTAGCGCTTGATTCTTTTTTTTTACCCAAAAAAGAACAAATTAAAGACAATAATATCAAATTTGAATGGGCATCTTTAAGGCACAATGTGTATCTGATTTGGCTTTTAATTAGCAAAAATCAAGGATTGCTTTCATAAATACATATTCTGGCAAAGTCTAATAACTGAAAAAAATGAAAGCGTTCTCATAACTTAGAATTAGTAGTTTATAAACACATCAGTGTCGTACACCTAGACGGAGGCGCCATGTTATGTTGCTATATCTGATTTCAGCAGCCGAAAGGGGCCAAACTTGTCAGCCAAATGCGTTTTCCATATCTGTCTTCTATGAAGACACGATGTCAGTGGAGGAGGAGTAGAAAACAAGCAAAGATAACTCTGGATCATTCTATTGGCTGATTTCTGTTGAAATGGAGGACCACCCATACTCTTTGCCCAGCGAGAGGGAAAAGTAAGAGAAAGTAACCATCCGTCCATCCGTCCTTCTTCTTCTGCTTATCTGGGGTCGGGTCGCGGGTGTAGCAGCTTCAGTAGGGAGGCCCAGACATCCCTCTCCCCAGCCACTTGGGCCAGCTCCTCCAGAGGAATCCCAAGGCGTTCCCAGGCCAGCCGGGAGACATAGTCCCTCCAGCGTGTCCTGGGTCTTCCCCTGGGCCTCCTCCCGGTGGGACGTGCCCAGAACACCTCACCAGGGAGGCGTCCAGGAGGCATCCTAACCAGATGCCCAAGCCACCTCAACTGGCTCCTCTCGACGTGGAGGAGCAGCGGCTCTACTCTTGAGTCCTCCCCGGATGACTGAGCTCCTCACCCCATCTCTAAGGGAGAGCCCAGACAGACTACAGAGAAAACTAATTTCAGCCGCTTGTATCCGGGATCTCGTTCTTTCGGTCATGACCCAAAGTTAGTGACCATAGATGAGGGTAGGAACGTAGATCGACCGGTAAATCTAGAGCTTTGCCTTTTGGCTCAGCTCTCTCTTTACCACTACGGACCGTTACAGCGCCCGCTTCACAGCAGACGCCGCACCAATCCGCCTGTCGATCTCCCGCTCCATCTTCCCCTCATTCGTGAACAAGACCCAAAGATACTTGAACTCCTCCACTAGGGGCAGCACATCCTACCCAACCCGGAGAAGGCACTCTACCCTTTTCCGGTTCAACACCATGGTCTCGGATTTGGAGGCACTGATTTTCATCCCGGCCGCTTCGCACTCGGCTGCGAACCGGCTGCCAATAGGTCCACGTCATCCGCGAATAGCAGAGACGCAATCCTAAGGCCACCAAAACGGATCCCCTCAACACCTTGGCTGCGCCTAGAAATTCTGTCCATAAAAGTTATGAACAGAATCGGTGACAAAGGGCAACCTCGGCGGAGTCCAACTCTCACCGGAAACGAGTCTGACTTACTGCCGGCAATGCGGACCAGACTCTGACACCGGTCGTACAGAGATCTGACAGCCCTTATTAAAGGGTCCGGTACATACTCCCGGAGTACCCCCCACAGGATCCCCTGGGGGACACGGTCGAATGCCTTCTCCAGATCCACAAAGCACATGTAGACTGGTTGGGCAAACTCCCATGCCCCCTCCAGAATCCTGCTGAGGGTATAGAGCTGGTCCAGTGTTCCACGGCCAGGACGAACACCACACTGCTCTTCCTGAATCCAAGATTCGACTATCCGATGGACCCTCCTTTCCAGAACCCCTGAATAGACCTTACCAGGGAGGCTTAAGAGTGTGATTCCTCTGTAGTTAGAACACACCCTCCGGCCTCCCTTCTTAAATAGGGGAACCACCACCCCAGTCTGCCAATCCAGGGGAACTGCCCCCGATGTCCACGCAGTGCTGCAGAGCCGCGTTAACCAACACAGCCCCACAACATCCAGGGCCTTAAGGTACTCAGGGCGAATCTCATCCACCCCCGGGGCCTTGCCACCGAGGAGCTTTTTAACAACCTCGGCAACCTCAGCACCAGAGATGGGAGAACCCGACCCAGAGTCCTCAGGCTCTGCTTCCGCAATGGAAGACGTGTTGGTGGGATTGAGGAGGTCTTCGAAGTATTCCGCAGTCCGACGCACGACGTCCCGAGTAGAAGTCAGCAGCACACCACCCCCACTGTAAACAGTGTTAGTACCGCACTGCTTCCGCCTCCAGAGACGCTGGACAGTGGACCAGAATCGCTTGGAAGCCATACGAAGTAACCAAGAAAAGAAAAATAAGTAATAACCGGGGAAAAACGAGAGTCTATATCGGATCAGCTATTATTACCATGTGGCGTGAAGAGAATTCAAATTCAATTCAAATTCAGAAATACATTATTAATCCGAAAGGGAAATCAACTAATTAATGAGAGAGAGGGGATTGAAAGCGGATGCGGAGGTTGCAGGCTTTCTGTTGGGCAGCGGGTAAGTATATTCAATATAAAAGTGAAGTTTATTTAGGCATTGTGTTAGAAACAGGGAAGTGTGGTCCAGCAACTACTCTGTTCTCCTGGCAGATACGGCTCGTTCATCTCCTTCTCCCTCCCAGGGAGTATGTGGGAGGGAGGCGGAGGGATATCAGCTGGCAGGTTCACTGAAGTGCGCAGCGAGACATGGTCTCTTTACTTGTGTTTATAGTCACTTTTTTAGAGCCTGAATAAGTGACTGCACGTTCAGAATGAGCCCAAAAAAAAAAACGCAACTCGCAGAATTCACAAGCGACTTTAGATAAAAATAAGTGGACTTGGCAACATTGCCAAAAAAGATTTCACACGATGACATTAGCAGCAGCTAATACATGGAGGACATGTTATTGTCACATTTATGATTCTCCACAGCTTCCGTAGTAGTTGTTATGCGCTTAACGGTGAGGTAATTTGTAATTCATTTAGCGCACCACTAGATGGTGCGCCAGTGTGAGAATCCTACACACTGGGGCTTTAAGACTACACTGCCCTGTTTCTAACATTAAAATAAACTTCATTGTTACACTGAATTAACTTACCTGTCCAGCAGAAAGCCTGCAACCTCCGCTCCCTCATGAATTGCCTTCACCTGATAGAATCTACATAGATATAGACTCTTGTTTTCTCCCAATTATTACTTATTTTTCTTTTCTTGGTTACTTTCTTTTCCCTCACGCTGGACAAAAATTATGGATGTTCTTCCATTTCAACAGAAAATCATAGATAAGATCTACGGTCCTCTTTGCGGGTTTTATACTCCTCCACTGACAACACGACTTCATATATAGGTAAACGCGTAAGGCTAACAAGTTTGTCCCCTTTCGGCTACAGTAATCAAAAAAGGGCGATGCAACATGGTGTCTTTCATTGGGTGCAGCTTCACCTATGTATAAACAGCTACGAGAACGCTTCATTTTTTATGTGATTGTTAGATTTTGGCAGAATATGTATTTGTTAAGTAAATACTTGATTTTCACCAATAAAGAGCCAAGTTAGTTACACAATCTCCATTTAATAATACAAAATGCTAATAGCACAGTAATGGCAGAAGAGAACATGGCAATGTGCCTCAGACAGTTAACACTCATTTAGTCTTCTAGTGGTTTTGACATAATATTTAATGCTATAGTCCCCGTCACCTCTCATAAAGATGTGTGAAAATCCCTAAGTAAATGTAGCTTTTATTGCAGTAGCTGAATCCAACCCTTACACTCAAATTATTTCAGTGGAGAAAAAAATATATTGTTAATCTATTGTTAAGCAAGTCTGCTTCATGTTTCAGTGGCAAAACGCATGAAGGTGTACTTCCTTAAGAAAACATTATGTGTCTGGTACATCTGGAGTTTAATCACCAGAGTGCCACAGATTTTCTTTTTTTACATATTGAAGTGTGTACAAAGTATTACGACTCAGACTGCATACATGCCCAAAATATGAACCACTGCTACAAATACACACAAGTGCTACTCAAATGCATCAGCAAGAAGCCAACAATAACATCACTTGATCTTCAATGGATGCTTTGTTTGTAGAGATAAAGATTCACTATTCATCAATGAATACTAGGAGTGGCTCTAACTGATGCTCTGTGAGCTACTTTCAGATTAAATCAATTAAAATAAATTGTAAATTTGACATTCTCCGTTTCAAAACATATACAGTACAAAAAAACTGGGGTGTATAAATAGTGACTAGACTTGATATTTTACCAAGGGCCCATCGTTTCTGCATGTTAAGACCTATGCAACACAAATTTATAGATATATAAATGTACATAGCAGGATGACAAACAGCTTCTTTCACAAAACACCTCCATTACAAACCTGTAAAAGTGAGCCGCCTAATTCTGGGAAAAATAAGGCTCTGTTTGCACGACGTTTCCTGTTGTAAAAGGAACAGTTTGGTTGCGTTGTACCGTTTAGTTACATGGCAAATGTTTTCTCTTACAATGGCACAGTTGGAACACAGGTAATGTTTCAAAAACGTCCTGGTTTCCTCTGTCAAGTAAACAGGAAAAACAATTTTTTTTCCAAGGAATCCATAGTTCTGCGACAGATTGGCGACCTGTCCATGTTGTTCCCCGCCTTTAGTCTTCTCCAATAACATTTCATAAAGATGCAGCATACAAACATTGAGGGGAATCTTTCTCTAATATATATATATATATATATATATATATATATATGATGGTTGTACAACCGTCCATATGTCTGGTGTCAAAATCTCCCACTGGCCCTGGGTCCTGTTTTATATTCCTTTCTTTTTAGAGCACACCACATGTTCTAGTATGAGACTGTAGACTGGGGACTGAGTTAGACATGTGAGAAGATTGCCTATGTGTCAGGGAAACCATTAGTGTCGATTTTACTCTGCATTTCAGACAATTATCTAGTTGAAAGAACCAATGATTGTCGGTTGTCTGGCAAGGTGCGGAAGATTTTTTAGAATGAATCTTCCATTATTTCTAATAGTTAATGATTCTATAGACTCTAACAAGGTTTAAAGGGGCCTTTAAAAAAGGAGAAAAGGCCCATTGCATCACATATCCCCCATGCACTTAACAGTTGACCTTAGTATGTGCTTTGGCATATAAATCTTGTTTCATGCAAGATCCACCTGGGTTGTATTTTCCTGAAAAACTCAATCCTAATCTCATCTGACCAAAGCACACGGTTCCAGTTAAAGTCCTAGTCATATCACACAGCTTGTTTCAAAGCTGTATACAAAAAAGATGAGACGGTATTTTTGCAGCAGGGGATAAATGTATACTCTGATGACGTTCTCACTGTTATTTGTGGTGATTTTGTGACTCTGTAGATGTTTACATGACTGTCGTTAGCTTGGAGGAGTAAAGACACACTGTTGCCATCCTACGCCCATCATCAAGGAGGTGAGCAGATTGTATCGGACACAGATTGATTGCCCTTGAAATCCAACAAAATTGCTTAGCTTGTAACAAGCTTTATTTCCTACATTAAATTATCATTAAAATGCTATTAGCGCAATTAGTTGATTTCCATTTTAAACAACAGCTCTACAGTGAGAGGCACCGAGAGACAAAGGCGTGTGGGGAAGAGGGTGGAGGGGTGTGGGTAGTCGGAGTGAGAGAGAAAGGAAAAGTTACGAGACACAAAGGAGTGAGAAGGAGAGGAAAAAAATGTATGAAGGGAGGTGAGGTGAGTCAGGAAGGATAGAGGCGACATCAGAGCAGTGGGAGCTGAATATTAAGCAGCTGTAGTGATTAGGGAGGTGCCGTGGAGTGGCCCTGTGACAGTGACATTGGCTGCCATTGGCACTCCCTGCCACAGTGATTCACTGGAACCTGCTTCATTTGGGCCATAATTAGCTTAAATGTTCAGAGAATGAAAAATTCATCATCACTTTGAATCCTGTTAATTGGGGGAGCCATCAGCATTAAAAGAGGCCATTTGAATGTTCTGTGTTTAAGAATGCATGCATGCGAGTACCTCTACATATACATGGGGCATTTGCATGTGTGTATCTCGGGTATATTTATGTTAAGCGAGGATCGTTTTGTATTTACCCCCTAGAGGATTTGATAGAGTCCAACATTTGTCAGTTTTTTTTTTTTTTTTTATCACAGAAGCAGCAACTAAGCACCTTAGAAATGATAAGGACATTTGAATATGGCTGAAGGCAGAGGGAAATTAGCATGTTGGGGCTAAGATGTGCTAACATATCTTGTTAGGTTACAGTGTGTTAACAGGTGGATAGAGGGGGAAGGACAACTTATTAGGTGTGGAAAAAAAAAACAGAAATCATCACTGGTACTCTGGTATAGAAAATCTAAATTTCTTGGTTAGATTCTGGAAAGTGTTTCAATAATGCAGTCAAACAAAATTAGAATCTCTTCTCCAGCAAAGGTTTCAAAGTACCATCTTTTCTTCACATTTTCTTTGCAGGGAGCCAGAGTTTCTTCTAATCATTTAAAATGGCCTCGTTTAGCATTTCTTCACAAGGAGCTTTAACGTGTTTCTCTGGAGATGGTCAATCATTTTAAATTTACTTGTCAATTTTCAAAGATAAGTGTTTTATTGGTTGTTAAACCACTTACAGTGGCCTAGTCTCGTACTATGACTTTACAAATTGCATACAAAGGTTTTCCAATAAAATCTTTGTTTTTCGGTAGGGTTATTACATTTTACTGTTGTGTTTTACACTTTGCTTTTGCTCTATTTGTTGGTAAACAAAACAATATGTATTTTTTGAGGTCTATTATATGTTAGTTTTTACACTGTGGTGTGTAAAACTGACGTCATTGTTTTATCATCTCACTGTAAAGCAATCCTACCTTTGGGTAATTAATAAAGTAACCTGAACCATCTTGTTACTAGAATAATTAAAAGTATTTCTTGTTGTATTTAAACCTTCAAATTATTAAGATCCATCTTAATAATGAGGGCAACTGTGGCTTGATGGGTTGAGTAGTTGTCTGGCAATCAGAAGGTTGTGGGTTTGATTCCCTTGCCACATGTTTATGTGCCCCTGGGCAAGGCACTTAACCCCAAGCTGCGTCTTGGTGTATGAATGTGTGCTCGTTAGTGAGAGCGATTGGGTGAATGTGGGTATAGTGTACAGTGCTTTGGGTGGTCGGTATGACTGGAAAAAGTGCTAAATAAGTTCAGTGCATTTACCATATCTTAAATTGGAGCCCTGATTGTTTGATATACTCCTAACAGACCACTTCACCCTCAGACTGTGTACTTTTTTTTCCAATTATGTTCCACTTCCTGTTAACTATGTTAATCTTTGTTGTTCATCCCATAAATACTAGAACTAATCGCTCGATGGTTCTGTTAAAATACTGTTTCTCTTTTTCCTGTTCAAGGGAGGTTGTTTTTTCCCCACTTACCCCACATGCTTGCTCAGGAGTAGGCTTTGCTGTGAAGTAAATCAGTCTGGAGGATCTTCACTATAGAGATATGCATTTACCAACTTGTATGAAATGATCAGCTGACTTTGATTGTCATGAATTTAATTTAATTAGTATTGAAGTTTATTGTATGTAATTGTATCTACATGTTGAACTGTATTGGAATAAAGTGGACTGATTGTAATTAAATTTTAATTTGGATTCCAAATATGTGAATTTGATTTGGACAATATGTCTTGTAAGGCAGAGGTTCCCAACACTGTCCTGCATGCCATATATGTGTTCCTGCTCCAAATGCTTTAGCTCTGCAGCTTGCCATCAATTTATGGAGAAACCTTGAATAGACACATTTATTTAAATCATCTGTATGGATCAATAAAGTGTGGGCTTAGGACAAGGGTTGGAGACCCTTAAGTTTTTTTATTTTCCAATTTTTTTCTGTAATAATAAACTGAATTAAACCAAATGAAGGATTATGCCTCTCTCAATGGTCTGTGACAAGTGTGCTGTATTTTCTTTCCGTTTCTTAAATACATGACATTCAGATGCTTTTCGTCTACTGGAGATAGTCTAAACTCAAAATTCATCGTTTCAAAAGTGCATACTCTCTGTGATTGCTGGTCCACTCTAAATGTTATTGTTGTTTTATCTTTATTGTTATGTTTGCTCTGTATAGTGACCTTGAGTGTTCTGAAAAGCAATTTTAATAAATTAAATGTTGTATTACTTAAAAAGACCTTTGGAAAATCTGGAGATCTAATGATCCACACCCCAGCTGGTTAGTAGGGAAAGTTTTAATGACAATCTAGGCTGCTGAACAACAAACAATATTTATCATGTATCTCAGACTTCTAAGTGTCCAATAACTTTTAGGTTTGCTTGAATACTCGTGCTAGGGTAAATATGTGCTCTACCGAGGACACAGGGTGTATTTCTTCAGTCAGCTGAGGCCAGGGAGATTAAGAGCAGCAGTTGTGGTGGTCAGCTGCTGAAGGAAGCAGTAAGAAATTAAGACTAATGTCATTCATCTTCTTGAAGTGAAGACTGAGAAAGACCAGAAACGCAGTAAACAACAACTAGCCGGTGTTTACTCGTAAAGTTTGCGGGTTGAGTTTAGATTTTTAGTTGGTGTCTGTTAATTAAATGTTGCTCAGCTTTGGTGTCTAGGCTGTATTGAGTGAATTTCATATGTCAAAAGAAAATCTGGTGCTTACTGACTTTGTAGTGTTTGAAAAATCCTGGAAATGTCAAAACTTGCCACGCTAAGATCCTGTGTGATCCTCCTCTTATCAGGTAACGCAGATACATTTTTCTAATAAACAAAACTGCAGTTACAATATACCAGTCATATGAAACCGCAGCCATGAGAAACAAAAGATGGATTAGATGATTCAGCGTTCCATGAAGCTGTAGAAAACTATGAAAAAGATTGTGTGTGTGACATAAATACAACCCATCTAACTGAATGCTGCAGTGTAGATGGTGTTTATGCGACAGAACGGCAAGCTGCAGAGGCTGCAGAGCCCAGCCCAGTCTGGACCAGCCCAGCCCAGCCTGACCCATCCAGCACTAATCCATCATCGCCACCACTGAATCATCGCGCTGTCAATAAAGGCGGGTGGTAATACATTACAGACATGGGGCAGCCTTTGGCGATAATGACATTGAGAATTCTCCTTGGGCTGTAGGAAAAGCCTGGGCTCACGACAATCTTGCTTACAGAAGCAATAATGTATGGAAATGCATCAGTGTGCAAGAAGTGGACCGGGACTGGAGGAGGGTGGGAGAGTTAAGTGAAGCTTGGGCTCCTTACAAGCAAGTAGGGAGGAAGGGGCCTTCGGTAGCGCACGTCTTCATCCGTTTCCAATGTGGACTCATCCAAATCTAGTATTCGATGATGAGGCTCGAGTTAAATTCAAGCCTCCACAAACCAGCCATGTTACAACCAATCTGATATGCCAACACTCCAATTCTGCCTTATCTAGCTCTCATGCTGCTCAGCTGATACTGCAGTATGGTTTAGACATGTGATAGGCCAGACAGAGCGCTCCCAATCTTGGGCATCTTGTGCTGCAGAGAGGGAGGCCGGCCTCATGACAACTGACAGAGCCAACACAGCACAGTTAGCAGCTGGTCTGCCATACTGCTGTGAAGGCTGACATTAAGAAGAACAACAACAACTTCATTTAAACACGCATTTTTTGAGTGCACCAAAAAGCAGACAGGCTCCAGCTTGGGAGGGAGGAATGGATGGATGAACGGATGGACTGATGAACAGATGGATGGACGGACAAACACACATATGGGCTGAAAGATGGTTGTATATATGTATGGATGGACAAATGGACGGATGGTTATACGGATGAATACGTGGAGGGATGGCTGGATGGGTTTACAGATGGACAATTGGAAGGAGAACTATGGAGGGAGGGGAATATGGGATAGTCTGAGGGAAAATATTTATGGAAGACAGTTGGATCAACGGATGCTGGCTGAACCAATAGATAAATAGAAGAATGGAGAAATGACAGATAAATGGACGGACATACGGACATTTAAACAGTTGGACAGCGTATGCATTTTTTTTAAATATACTATATTTCACATACTCTTTTCTTTTTCTATATCTTAAAAATGCAATGCAATACCTTTTCAGACTACATAGGGACACTTTACATGATGGATATCTATAGTAAAAGATATGGCCTGAAAAGAGAATGAGAGCTTTAATGGGTAAACTCTTCTCTAATGTACACATCTAACTTAGCTGTGTCAGTCCATCTGGAAGTTTGGCGCATCTTAATGATGTCAGACTCCAGGGTGACACATTGGAAAAGTTAATCCAGGCCCCCACCTGACAATCTGAAACCCGGATTTCACTTTCTGCATTTGAATTAAAAGCTCACTGGGTTTCCCAAAACTGAAAGATCTGCATTAACTGAGGGGTCACCAAGGTTTTATGAAATCCATTCAGCTCACAGCCACAATTTAAAAAATAATAAAACTCCTTCGACTTCAGTTAAGAGGTATTCTAAAGTTAAAATAACACATTCAAGGTCTGAAATAAGTTTTTGCTTTAAGTTACTGACCAGGTTAAACTGATTAAAATACAGAGTGAGATGAAAATACCATCTGTGAAAATGAAGTTACTGCGTTCTTTGAAGACTTCAGGCTAATGAAAATGTGTAAGAGAGCAACAGGCACGGCCGCAATGAACCGTCTTTGAAGCGTCTAAAAATGTGAATTAGAAGGTTTTTTTTTCTGTTATTATTTGACCGCCACACAGTTAAGCCCAAGTTTAATTACACCCTTGGTAGATCTAGGTTGAAAGTAAATCTTTTTATTTTACCATTAGGTTTCTACAGACTGGAAGTAATATCAATGTTATAGACTTGTTGAACTAGAGTCCTGACTTGAATCTAAAAGAGAATCTGTGGAGGGAGTTAAGGATTAGGGTGATGGCAGGGAGGACTTCCAACCTCAGACCTGGAGTTTATCACCAACAATTAATCATCAATACACCAGCAAAAACATACAAAAAGGTGGCCAGCAATTATAAAAATGGTATAATCAATGCAATGTCAATAGATGTTTTTCATTATTTAGGTTACAGAAAAATCTTAACATGCAGTTTTACCATTTAAAGTAGACACTCATCTCATTTCATAGCAGAAACAGTTTGAGCTGAAGATTTTTTGGTCTGCGCCATCATTGCCCTGCGGTAGTGTCTGGTTTGAAACCCTTTCAGTCAAGAGTTCTTCCGGTGCTCCCAAAAGTGGACTGACTTGGAAAAGTTTGCATCTATTAACTTTTCCATAATTTGTCCCCAAGACAAACATCAATATATTTTACAAACACATTTATATTTACCTCATGAATTTCTGCACAAGCATACTGCTCCAGTGCAGTGTTGCTTCTACAATTTTGAGAGAAACAATTCTATCTTGCCAGATATATAATAAGTCCTGAGTACTTGGCACGTGCTAAAATTGGACAAAAGCTTTGTATTTGGAGGTTTCATTACTTTTGTTCGCAATGTTATATTCAGAAAACTGCAGGAGAAGCCGTCAGACTTTATAATTAGCCATGAATCAATCTTTTGCAGCTATAGGTCTTCTGTTAGTTGTCTTCTTGGAAGGTGAACATCTACTTCTGTCTCAAGCCTTTTGCAGCAGGTTTTCATTGACTTTTATAAAGGTTGTGACCCGTTTCTCGGACCCAGCTGAAGAAAAGCATCCCCAAAACATAATACTGCCACCACATTTGCAAAGCCATATTTTCTGCCATGCACACCATTTTAGACATGGACCAAAATGTTCTGTTTTGGTCTCATTTGACCATATCACAATCTCTTGTTAGTCTGCATTAGAGTTCCCTGCATGTCAGTTTGCAAATGGGATACCTTATGGCTTTCTTTTACAGTAACAACTGATTTCTACTTTTCTCTTCTATAAACACCAGTGTTGTGCAGTACACAGCTAGTTATTTTGTCCGGCCTAAGCTAAAAAAAACCCTCTAGACGTACCCTGGAAGTCGCGGATGCATGTCTGATTAATGCTCTCCATTCAGTTTAGATGAACAGCCACTTCTTGGTAGGTCTGCAGCCGGACCATTGTCTACGCTTTTTTAGAACATCCCTGAATTAGATGTATTCAAGTTGGCATATTGTTTAATAACACTGCTTTAAACTCCAACTTTTATTTCCTCATTCCTTGGTCTTCATGTTGCTGTATGTTCACTGTTTTCTCACAAACTTCTCAGGCCGTCATCTAACAGTTTTGGTCACAATGAAGCCTCATTACCAGTTGGATTGCCTCCGAAGGCATTTATTTGCACTGAATTTAATTCAAGGGCATCAGAGTAAAGGTAGCTAAATACAAATACATCCTGCAATTTGAGAGGGGAATGAATACTTTAGCGAGGTACTCAATTTATGGCTTCTACCCAAAGTTAAATAAAATAAAATAATAATAATAATAATAATAATAATAATAATAATAATAATAATGTTTATTGTCATTGCAACATACATTCCAATGAAATTTGTTCTCTGCATTTAACCCATCCCCTTGGGGAGCAGTGAGCTGCCACTCCGCGGCGCCCGGAGAGCAATCTGTGGTTGAGGGTCTTGCTCAGGGATCCAGAGCAGCAGTCTGTGAGAGTTGAACCCAGAACCTCCAGGACACAAGCGTAATGCTTTAACCCAGGGGTCACCAACCTTTTTGAAACTGAGAGTTACTTCGTTGGTACTGTGTCATATGAAGGGCTACCAGTACTGAGCTTTGAACTAGAAGAGTCAAAGTTCACCTAAACTTTATGTAAAATAACATTTTTCAAGCTTTGTTATAGATATTAATATTTTAAATCTATATAAATGCAAGTGTGATTAACCAAGAAGAGTAACGGAATGAAGTAAAGTTTTGGTGGTGATTTTTTTTTTTTTTTTTTTCAGAACAGGTCCACAGGCACCGTGTTGGTGACCCCTGCTCCAACCACTAGGCCACTTATTTTGTTACAATGCGAATAGTAACAAATGCGTTACGTGTTGGCCCAGTGATATCCTACCGCCTCCATTCTGTTGGCAGCAGGACAAAGCAGGCATGAAAATGGACAAAAGGCAGGGACTCACCTGAGTAATATAGTGCAACAGGCTGCTGTGTGATAGCGGAAAAATGTTGAGCTGAAGAAGTTTACCATTAACAGGACGGCGTTGTAACAAAGCCTAAACTCTGCAGCAGGAAATGACACACAAAAAGCAAGACCAAAGGTTTGTGCTGATAGAATAAAAGTCTGATTTATTTCTGTTTATCTATACATTTAAACAGGTGTTCCTGAATGCAGCAAGAGAAAAAACACAGAACAGGATGCTAAGCGTCAAAGAGTTGTTCGCATAGCAGAGGTGTGGCCGGTTTAGCGAAGACATGTACACTCTTATCATTTATAGAAGATTTCTGTAGATGTGGTATGCCACTGGGAGGCTACAATAGGATAAAGGAAGTGTTTACTGCAATAGTCTTGAGATGTTTTCACATTATTATACCAACAATAAATACTCCATAAAGTAGAAACCCTGTCTTTCCCCAACTGTTACTGCAATGCATTAAACTCTACAGATAGGTATACCAAGCAGCCCTGTATAGCTCAGTTTAATTCAAATCAAAGAGCTTAAAAAGTAATAATAGTTCAGTACGGATTTGTCATATCGCCATTGTCCTATTTGACTCAATCTCAAGGCTGTGCAGACACATTCAGTTCTCTCCTGCTATTCATCCCTGTGGTTGGCCCTCCATCCCACAGCGATGTGGTACCAGGTTAGTTATTCTACACCTGCATAGGAACTACAAACACAACTCTCAGGGATCGATCCCCCTCCCTAGGCCGGGGGAAGGCTCACAGAAAACCGTTACGAAACAGTCCAAAGAATGGCTTAAAAGTGCTTCCTTGAAAACCAGCTGCTGTGTCTAAGAACACACTTTACTCACAGTAGAGAGGCGTCAGCATGACAAAGTCGGGTTTAAGAAGACAGAAAGGAAACGTGTACGGATGTGCCTCAAAAACACATACTGAAGCACGGGGGGAGGGGGGGGGGGGGGTCAGAGGGAACAGGATATAAGAGGATGTAATGCACTTTCTGCAAAGAAAAGATCCAGAGGTATAAAAACAGAAAGGTAGCGTTTACAAAGATACACAGAGAAAGTGACTGGAGGAAAACTAAATGAACCGACTGAAGAGGTAAACAAAACACTTTCCCAATTCCTGTTTGTATGGGCGTGGCATAAACCTCGACTACAAATGGACATAAATCCACAAAGCAAGGTTGACCCAAAATGGAATATGGCTCTGCTGAGGGCCTTTGCTACTTAAAAGCACACAGCTCTCTTAACCATGTACCATCCATAATGATAACCTGATCTAACCAGTAAAAATGCATATTTCCACTGCAACCAAAAGGAAACTGACAGAAGCAGATGCACCCACATACAAATCACCAACTTCTGAGGTACTTCTGAAACTGAGAAGGTAATTACTATCTACAATATTTGGATGGATAGCATATATTTTAAAACAGTAAATAGTAGGTTTACCAGCCTTGCGAAAACATTTTGGCTTTAGGATTAGATTAGCTTGAGGGGATAGCGGCGGTTAACACACCTGAATAACACACAGAGCCGTATGACGATTAAAAACATAGAAAAAACAGCACCATTTGAGGTCCGGTAGATCAGTTTTTGGATTTTTTTTTGTTTGTTTTTGTCGTTTTTCTCAAACCGTTTGCTGGTAGCACCGTCAACCAGTAAAAATCTCAGACTGCAATACAGAGACAGAACACAGCCATTGATCAACTGCACAACATAGCAAAAAGCGAAGATATATATCCATTTATATATTCATAGACAACCCCCTCACACAGAAACCCCCTTTACAGCAGCATCTTTAAGCAGATAAGAAAACCGATTTCGCTTAAGAATGATATTTGTGTATTGAGGTGTTTTATATGCTGTACATGTTGAGAGCAACCAGCTATACCTTTTTCTGATAAGATTTTTTTTTATATATAATATACACACAGAGTTTACATTTACTGACAAACACCAGAGTAACAATGAGGTAGGACGGTGAAGTTGGATGAAGTAGAACCGGTTTGTGGATCGTATACAAAGTTACTGATAGTTTTAAGAAAAATATATGCCTAACAATGTATATCTTTGTCTTTTTTTTAAGTTTTATAATGTATCTGAGGCTCAAAGAGTAATGTGTCTGGTATACAGTATGGCTCTGCAAACCGCAGGGCATCCATCTTATTCAACAGAGTGAAGCTTAAAAACAAGATCACCCTTTTCTCAGTCGAACTATGAAAAAGTAAAACAAAGCTCCACTGTCTTGCGAAGCTTCGATAGGTATTCACAGCGTAAGCCATAAAGCAGGTAAGGAACAAGAAGTGGCACAAGGAGAGGGTCAGCAGGTTTCCTTTCTACAGCTACTGCTACGCTGCGGTGTTGGGTTACAGAGCCAAGCTACCCCACAATATCCATGACTTACTACTCCAGGTTGTGTAATATGCACGTTACGAAGAGCCTGCCAAAACTTCTAAAAAATCTCTTGAAAGATTCGCCGCGTCGACGCAGATTAGGCTAAACCTGCGTTGGCACAGCTTTCAATCGCTGAAGATGGTTTTAGTTAAGGGATTATAGGTTTTAATCTCGCTCCAGGAAACCAGCCTTTCAAAACGATGATGTAATAGCTCTATAAATGCTCTCTTTAAGCATCGTTACAACCACACCCTCTTTTGGCATTGAACAACAAAGAAACACAAACACAGTACACAAGAACGCGTCTGAATTTCAGTAAGGTGGCTTTGCACAGCAGAAAGCTTTTTTTTTCTCTTTTAAATCGCAAGTATTTTGAATACAGACTCCAACATGTGGACCTTATCTTACTTTATACAGAGAATGAAGAAAACAAAAGAACAGAAACAAAAAGAAAAAAGATAATTGTCACCATTATGTGACTTGTTATTCATTGAGCTCTAATACCTTTTGCATTGACCATTTTTTGTGCAAACTAGCTGATTCCTCAGTCTGCATCCAACCTTTTTTTCAGCTTCATCATTCAGTCCTCACAGTTACGACTCGTTTGTAAAAAATACTCCATTTTGAATTCTATATACGTCATAATTATACATGTGAACAGCATGTAGATGTGATAAACTACAGCACGATTTCAGGTCATCCTAAACATTTCAACGGTAAAGTATTTAAACTGGTCATTTCTGCTTTCCAGTCTGCCAGTGCAGCGGCTTAATGTCCAGGAGGCGATAACAAAGTGGCTGATTCCAGTTTTAAAGCCAATTTTAAAGAATCTGCAGATCTAATAAATCTTACAGTTAAATATTAAACTTAACAAGCTTATTAGGGGACATTAGCTTGCCAGAGGCATTCCAATAATGAAATCTTGTTCTAATAATAATAATAATATTAATAATAAAAAAAAATAGAAACCAAAATGTCATAAGGTGCTTCATGAGAATAAAATGACAGTCAGGCCCTAATCTACAATATATCATGACAAACACAATTATCTAAAACTGAAAGAAATTGCAGAAAATTTTAAAGTGCATTCAATGCAAAAGATATAAGTTGATCATTACTGCATCTAAATATTTAAGAGCCCAACGGTTTAAGAATATAGATTTTCGTTGATTTAAAGTGAGGTTTAGCAACTATCACATGTTGTGATTGCAATATACAGGCTCTGAGTAAGTACGGAAACTCTCTCTCTCTCTCTCTCTCGTCCCTCTGGGATAACTTTGGCTAAGAGTGAGGTGGATTTGTTTACTGTTGGTAGACTCGACTGATCAACATTTGGATAAAACATATAGCTTAAAGCCATCAGTTCATATAAAAAGAAAAACAAAGTAAAAAAAACAACAAAAAAAACCCAGGAAATAAATGGATAAGAAATACAAAGAACTGTCA
The DNA here is from genome assembly GCF_011125445.2 of Fundulus heteroclitus. Taxonomy (NCBI): domain Eukaryota; kingdom Metazoa; phylum Chordata; class Actinopteri; order Cyprinodontiformes; family Fundulidae; genus Fundulus; species Fundulus heteroclitus. The sequence goes on along the minus strand of NC_046369.1, from coordinate 22,013,745 downwards.
TAATACGGTAAACACTGCATCAAACATGATCAGATCCTTAAAACTGTAATAAGACTAACAAAATGATGTCCCCAGCTTTGGTGACAAACGTATGCATTTCTTTCTATACTATTTCTGAGCTTAACAAAAACGTGATATGAAGTTCTGATATGACAAAAACCAAGACAAACAAACAAACAAACATTTGATGGGAGAGAAATAAACCGAGACATCCAGGAATTACAAGGGTGAAGAGGAGAAAGGTTTGATGGGCAGCTCTACAGCAGATTCACAGTTAGCCACAGCTAGGTCACAGTTGAGATTTCGATCTGCAGCGTTTAGTTCCAGTCTGCAGACAGCCATACAAACCGTTTCACATCAAAACAATATAACAGGATAGAAAATCCTATATATATATATAGATATATATACTTGTTAAAAAAAAAACATAGATGATAAAAGAACATTTTAAAACTTTGATGGCATAGCTCGGAGGAAATTGTCACTGGAGCAACCTTACTACTTTCCCCAGTGGTGTGACTAAAAAGAAGAGAGGGTTAGGATGGGATTCAGCAGGGGCAGACAACCTTAAAAAAGAAAATGTGCCGCAGACAGCTTTACCCACAGCTAACATCGCTTTCACAACAAGATGACCTGGACTGTGCAGAGCTGTGCTCTGATTTTCACCTGGCCGCTAGTCCAGTAAATCTCTATCGAATGGTGCAAAACCACACTTAAAAATAGTACCTGGCCGCCTCTCACATTCTGACAGCAAAGTGCAGGTGAAGCTTCATCAACTCAGCTTACAAAACATTTACAATCACAGCTTACTAAAAACAAACGGATATACACAGCATCTCAAAGAAGTGAGCACGCCCCTTACATTTTGGTGAACATTTTACCATAACTTATAACACTGAATGACATTTTGATCCACTGTAGTCAGTGTACAGCTTGTATAGCTGTCCTAAAAAAAAAAAACTAAACCATTAATGTGTAAACTGCTGACAACCAATGTGAGAACACCCCTAAGTGAAAATGTCCAAATTGTGCCGATATTTTTGGCTACCTTCACACTGCAGGTCTTGATGCTCAATTCCGATTTTTTTTGCTGAAATCTGATATTTTTTTTTTTAGGAGGCCGTTCATACTACTATTAAATGCGACCGCCATCAGACCGCTGTCTGAACAATTCAGTACCGCAAAGCGACACGCGTGCGCAGATAACAGAAGGAAATGTCACAGAGCAGCACACTGTTTACAGAAGTAATGTTAAATGTAATTTTTCTAGAAGTGTTCAATAAAGTTTTGTTCAAAACAAAATCGAAAAGAAAAAACGCAGATACCAGCCGGCATCTCTCCTTGTTAGTATTAGAAAGCTGTTGGATGTGCAATGAGAGACAGGAGAGTGATGTGAAAAACGGATAAAATGCAACATGACCGTTCACAGTGGACGCTTTGAAAAAACCCCGATACGTATCGGAATTAGTAACACATATGGAAATAGCACAAATCAGATTTTTGTTTGGTGGTGAAAAGAGCGGAATTGAGCCGTTCACACTGCCATGAAAAAGACATATCGGTTGCATTTCCCTGCAGTGTGAACGTAGCCAAGGTTTGGCAGCCATTATTTTTCCAACACTGGACACTACACACAACACTAGAGCTTCACAGGTTGCCACTGGAATCCTCTTCCACGCCTCCATGATGACATGGAGCTGGTGGATGTTGGAAACCTTGCTCTCCTCCACCTTTTGTTGAGGAGGCCCCACATATGCTCAATAGGGCGGGACACATGTAGCCCCAAAGTTAACACACCTGCTCCCCATTCACACCTGAGACCTTGTAACACTAACAAGTCGCATGACACCGGGGAGGGAAAATAGCTAATTTGTGCACAATTTGGACATTTTCATGTAGGGGTATACTCTTTTGGTCTCATATACGCTTTTTTCCAAGCGTTTTAACATTAATGGCTGTGCGTTAAGTGATTTTGAGGAGATAGCAAATTTACACTGTTATACAAGCTGTAAACTTTACATCGCATCTAACCATCATATCTTTAGGGCTGTCCCATGAAAAGATATATTTACAAAAATGTTAGGGGTGTACTCACTTTTGTGAGACAGTATATGTCCCAGGAGATTGCCAAATCAATTTAAGGCCTTTCAAGGCATCAACATGCCTTGTATCACAACAACTCTACTGTCAAGTTCAGTCAAACCAATGACAAACAGATATTAGAGATGCACCAATAGATAGGCTACAAATCAAAATAGACACATTTTTAATTAAACCCTGGGTTAGACACTGAAAAACAGTGTTGTTTTTTTGCCTTCTCATTAAGTGCACCAAAACTAAGAACTCCTACTATTTTGGTCTATAATGCTTCAACATTACAGCTTTGATTAAGTCTAGGTTGATTAAAAACCAGCTAAACCATAAATGAGTGAAATCTTTCAATTTCTTCATTTTCAATTGAATTGAAAACAATTATCTCTATTAAATAATTCACACTACTATGTTTTCTCCTCAGGATTTGCAGTGCTTTGAAAAACAGATGACCTGAAATTGGAATTGGCTGAGAAAAGTCTGATTGGTGCATCTCTCAAAATATCTGAAAAATCCTTTCATGTGCTCATATATTTCTTTTTAATAACATGAAAGGTAAAAAAAAAACAATAAAAAAAAACAAATCAAATATAGCATTACTGACTCATAACTTTGAGTCATTCTTTCCAAAAAACAAAAATCTCTCCAAGTCTTGTTCTTATGAGCGGATGAGCGACAGCACACATACTGAGTTAATCTCGTGGAGCAAACCGTCATATGGCCGTTAATAATCAAGACTTGTGCATTCGAGACCCAGACGTCCCATTCTAGGCGTTTAGTACCGACACTAAAACCCCTAACAGTCTAAGACCCAACGCTAGCTAGCATCGCCAATTACACAGCATCAGAAGACTCTACCTACAGGAATAACCTCTTACTTTTTAAAAGTTCCTGGACTCAAAAAGGATGTTCTGACACAGAACAATAAATTAACAATCACATCTAATCTCTCTTTTGACACATATGCACACATCTCTGTACCAACGCATTGGTAAAGCTTATAAAAACACTCACTCCAGCTCACATCAAACTATTCCAGGTGCTGGTGGGTATAGCTGTCTGGCAGCCAATGAAGGAAATGATAAATGTGATGCTCGCCCTATAGGGACGCGGGACGGGACCTGTGTGAAAGAAATATGACCACTTCTGGAACAGTGACAGCATTCCCCAACCCACCCATGCCAAGTCCCCTAAATATCCTGCAGACCATGCGGGGCAGAAGGCGCTGGCGTGACAGTTGATCGCTATATGCCATCGTAGGTGAAGTTTTCCATCTTGACTGTCTGTCTGATTAGCAGCTTAGACTCCCGTCGCTCCTCGTTCTTGATGGACTTGTTGATGTCCATGATCTTTTCACAGATATATTTGTTCACTTTGGACAATCTCTGCGTGATCTCAGCGCTGTCGGCTGTTTCTTGAGACACTCTGTCGTAGAGACACTCTGGAGGAGGGGCGAGTCAACGGAGTCAGTGCATCAGATGATAAGCTGCTCATCTTATTTTTGATGTCTGCTAAGTACAAACTATATTATGTACCTTTAGTTTTCATAGCTTAACTATTTCCTTCAGGCATCTGGAAGTTACAAACTTGATTGAGCTTACCTCTTACAATTTTCAGCTTGCTAGGAGACAATGGAGGTTTGGGCAAAGCGTCTTTCTTCTTTTTAGTGGCCACACCTGTGACACTACGGTTTTTAAGGGTTTCAGTACCCCAGATCATCACGGCGAGGTTCTTTGTGAACTTGGAGTCTCCCTGCGTCCTCTGAAGCTGGTGCCATTTCTCTTCCTCCACCCAGATCCCACCACCAAGATGTACCTGCAGACAACATGAGCAAGATGAAGCTTTAAATAAGCACTGAACAAAGGTTTTTATTGCCAGTTTCACGGACAATAAAAATGCACTGCAACCATTGGAAGGTTCATCTATTACAGCCATGTAATCTTTGTTTTTGGGGGAATAAGAGATATCCATTTTGTTTTATTTAATGGGGATATATTTTATTTGATGGCCTATTAGTTAATAATGTATTAATAACAGTATGTATTTATTTAATTTTGAATGAAACGGCTCTCCATATAACAATCCCTTTCTTTGAGAAAGTTAGAGTTTCGACAATTGTGGGCAATTGAGGCCTGGCATGATTAAAAAAAACACCATTCTGATACCAAAATAAAATAAATTTTAAGGCCCCCAAACGCTAAATCATATAGGACAGGAAAAAAATAAGAAATCCTGCAATTTCAATATGTGTCGCAGCGGTTTCTCTGCTCTGGCCTAACAAATGTGCAATAGGTCAGAGTTAGAATACCGTATTAATAATCATCCTAACAGCACATTTATATTATGCATATATGCGGTGGTTGAATGCCAAATGGCCCACACATTACCGTTCCTATGAAGTTGTCTTTTTTTCCTTTGATGCACTCGCTTCAGTATTCTTTACATTGCTTTGAAGTGATAGAAAATGCTGCATATCTGCAGGAGCCTTGGACAGATCACATAGGCTTAGAAACACTATATGCAAGTATTTCCTGAAGCCTGAAGGCCTGATATGTGAGCAATGCAAAAATCTATAAGGGTTTGGTATCAGCTCAGGTTACAGCATTAAACAAGATGAACCAGTGAAGCAGTGTTGATAACGCGTGTTGTCCTGGTGTTGGTCCAACAGTCGGTTGTAATTCTTAGAGTGGCACTAATCCCACTAAGAGCCATCAGCCCTGAAGAATCCTGGAGAGCAGAGTCTGAGCTGATGCTGAAACTTTGCTCCCAAATAAATCCACTCGGATACTGTTGCGCTCACACTGTATCAGTATCAGATTTATTTTATGATATGCCTCTCGTGTTGAGGGCCAGTTGTCGATGCCGTTTTAAAGAGTAATAGTCCAGTTAATAAATAACTATTTAAGTCTAAACTGGCAAAAACAAATCTTCCTGGTTTTCTTATGTTGTCAAATCTAAAACCTAATTTGTCCAAAAGCCAACTCATTTTAAATGTATTCTCTCTACCTACAATAAACCTTTTCATTTCCATCACAACTCCATGCTCTCTAAAGCAGGCTCAAATACATTCCCATCATAAAAGATCTGGTATATTATATTCCTTGTTTAGTTATTACAGCCAGTCTCAAAAACATTTTCTTTGCATAACCAAGGGCACAGTCACCTTAAACTCTCAGACCTCTGTCAAGAAACGGGACCCAACCAAGGAAGCTTATAGCAGCTTCTTATGGGCTTTTTGTCTTGCTCAAGGTTGCCATCTTTCATCCACATTTCAATCAGGCAGCGTTGTCATTTCCTCTTTTCCTACTTCTATTCAAGTAGCCTTAAACAAAACAGCTTGCACCCATGTAATTGCTTTAGTAAAGCATTATTATGAATTACGGAAATAAGTAGGCATAGAATTGCTAACATCTTATGTTAATTTTGATTCAACTGTATATTACTTCATGAACAATTCATACTACACAATTTCCTGTATATTTTCGTTCTGACGCGTATTTGGGCTAGCTCTTGTGAAATACAACAGATTGTGAATCCAGATCAAACCAAAATATCTAAGCGACTAAAGGCTGGTTCACACAGCAGGATTGTAAAAACAGTCGGATCTTCAAAGCCTGAGAGACACCGTACGTAACGATAAAAAAAAATCCTACATAAAATGTTTGGTCGTACAGTTTGCGGTGTCCGATCAGACGGCGAGCTCAACACACCCCACACAAACAGATTTCACTTAAGATCATTCAGATGTCAGACGGGAAATCTTGCAAATCCTCTTAACATCAAACGTGAGTTCAGAGTAAATAAACATGGACAACCAGGAAGAATAAAGGTTATGGAAAAAAACATAACAAAAAGAAAAGGCGCTGGTTAAAGAAGCAGAGACAAAGTGACCAGGGGACTCTACGTTTGCTGCACTATGATATGGAGTTTTTGTCTTTTTTTCTCTCGGGGAACCCCTGGCCTCGCTTTCTGATTGGCTACACGTCACATTCAACAGGCTGCCTGCTCATTTGTCCTCAGGGGACACCACTCACGGTAGGATATTGGGGCAAGACAACATGTTGAATATCCCCAATTTGAGGTCGGAGCGCCCCAGACGTTCCACCGAGCGGACCCGATCACTCATAACACGATACACATGCCAGGATGATCTCTTAAGATTATTTTAAGAGACACATCCGATAATTGCCGCCTCTCAGAAGAGGGGAGATCGGGGCGAAAATCAAGCTAAAAATCCTGCTGTGTGAAGCAGACTTTATTATGCGTGGATATTATCCATTTGAATGATGTAGCCACGTTTCCTTACTGTAGACAATAAGCAGAATACAAAAAAAAAAAAAAAAAACAATTGCGGATTGTCAAATTTAGTTTTTTGTCTTGTATCGGTATCAGCATATGTTGGCCGATCCATTAGCGCATTCAGCCGCCATGCCCTGACGTCATGTGATGTACATACGCTGCCGACGCCTCCCTCGCAGAGAGCGGCTGGTAATGTTGTAAGACTGACAACAATAACAAGAGTAAGTTTTCAATTTTTATTGTATTTTTAATGGTCTAATTTTGCTGTATTTGCCTTTTGAATGTCTGCCTCTGTGACTGTGAGCGGGAGGGGACCGCGCCTGTTTCACTCTGAGAACGGAGAACCTCTTTTCTCACTGCCATTAAGTTTAGTTTAAGAGTCGCAACGCTATTTGAAGCAAGACGGTGTCAGAAAGATGTGACAGAGTTGTGTAGATTGGCTACGAGCGCTCTTCCTCTTTGTGTGTATGAGTGCGAGCGTCTTCCTCTCTGTGTACATCTTTGACAGTTTCCTTCAGGCCAGTTGGAGCAGAATAAATTAGATAATAAAACATGGCCATAGAAAAAAATAAGTTTAATATATAAATCAAACAAAAGATGTTCTGTGGAAGATAATTTGCACCGATGGCCTGGTGTAAAAAACACCAAGTTTCAGATTGTTCACATTTCTTTAAAATTTGTTATATTGCTGTTTACAAGTGTAATTAGGAAGGTAATTTTCACTAAATAGGCCTTGTGCTGCTACATGAAGTGCACAAACAATTAAGAGATTATTTTTTTATTGTTATATTTTAAATGTGCTACATTGTTTGCTAGCCATTGTTAACGTTTTGTGTGTTTTTTTTTTTAAAGAAGCTTTGCGTAAGTTTGAAAAAAAAAAATTCTTCCTTTCTCATACATGCCTGACATGTAAAATGAATTTCCTCCATTTACTGCAGTTGCCTCTACAGGCTTCATTAGTCAGTTCATCAGAGAGCGATCAGGGTCGTGTTCTCTGTGACACACTGCGCTCTCGCTCACCTGGCTACTTTGTTGAGTACCCGTCGTCATCGATGCATTAGTGAGAGAACATAGTTTAACTTCAATATTTAGAGTTATTTTATCTTAGAAGACATGACACCTCTAAACAAAAGAGCTGTGCAGTCGCAGCAGCAGATATATTTCCTCTTCTCCAATGCACAACACTAGTGTGATTTAAACATCTGGCCGGGGGGGGGGAAACTTGCAAAAGCTCTGAAACTATGCTCCTTTTAATTAATGTTTCTTTTTTGGTTTAAATTGACACTTGTGTAACATTTGTTATCATTGTGTTATTTTTCTCATTTAAATGTAAGAAAAAAAGAAAAAAAAAGAATCAGCTCACATATCCGTTTGTCTGATGTCAAAATAATCGGTATCGGCCTTAAAAATCCTGTATCAGTCGATCTCTAGTTGTTAGTGTCTGGAGACCAACAGCGCGGCAGCTGCTACAACCTACATCTAGTAATCAGAGCCTATGATACGAGAAGAGGCTTTACAGGTTCCGAACAGTAATGCCCCGCAAATAAAGAAAACAGGGAATACATTTTGGGTTTCTGAATCCAAATTCCTGTCAGGGATAGCCATCCTGATCAGAACAAACACATCAACCACAGCTGTGAACAGGTGCATCTTTATCGGCTGTAGGCATGTCGGATTGCACGGCAGTCACAAACCAGTCACCGCTTTCATTATTGTTTTATTAAGATTTCATTAATATTCTCTTATTTATCATGACTGATAAATAATTTGGACCCCAACACATTTTTTTCCTTCTTGTTGGATTTATGTACTCATTTTGTGCCTGCAGTGGACTTTGATCCGCAGAACTGGGACATTTTGCCAAACTTATTTTTTTAATCATTTATGAACAGACATTGATATTTGATTAAACAGATTAATCTAAAGAAAACTCTTTAATTTATTACTATTTTGTGGGTTATTTGATTGGGGTTTTGTTTTGGATGGATTTAGGATTGAAGAGTAGAGCACACAGCTGAACAGCTGATTTTGTTTATATTAAATCCAGCCGGTGCTGTAGATGGATGGCAGACGCTGTCTGAGGCGCATGCTGATGAAGTTGCTTATTGCCGTATGTCGTAAGAGATTTAGTAGTTAACGGTGGTTGTACAATGTGCACACGTCAAACCTGACATTGTACTAAAGATTATTAAATCCACATTGCACAGTGTGTCACGGTGCAGTCTTATAAGATTGCTAAAATCGCACCGTGTAAGAAGGCCATAAAAGTGTTCTGCTACTTTTCCTTTCCAGCACAAAAGTTGCTGAAGGTAATATTTCCACTTAGGGCAGACTGTTCTTCTAACGACCAGCCAATTTCACCTGCTGTGACATCTAAACAAACTCAGGTCAAAAGTCGTAGCTTTGATTACCCACATTAGAGCTCAGCCTGCAGCTTTCTACACAATGTGTGAGTGTACGTTGCATAAACCAGTGCAAAACAGTCAAAGCTGACTGCCAGGCCAGAAGAACTGACCTGGTCTTAAAGGTGAACAAATCTGTCTCTGTTTTCCTTCTCTATTCTCTTATCACCGTAAAGACTTTAGGCGAGCCTCCAAAACGCTTTTCCCTGTGCGGCTAATGTGCTTTAGGCTGCAAGCCAGCAGACAAGCTTTTTACTGGCCTTAAGTTAGACAAGGCTGTTTTCATCCTCCCAGCCCTTTTGCTCTCGTTTATCTCTTTCTCACCATCTCGCCCCCTCCTCCTTTCCTAACCTCCCTTTGCACTCTCACTAGGCCTAACCTGTCAGTCACTTTAAATTCTTCTCGTGCAAATAATTAATATGGGTTCCCTGATGTAGGAGCGTTCTAATTTGCAAGTGTTCTTCACGCTTGAAGTGGCCACGGACCCAAGAGCTTGTAGTACCGATCTCCCCCCCCCCCCCGTCATCAGAGGCAGGCTGGCTGGTTGAGTTACAGCAGAGAGGGAAGTAAAGAACCCTAACAGGCTAATAAACACTGATGATGCTGGCTGGGCTTACAGGAACAATAATAATCTTCTCAACCTTGTTTACCTGCTAGGACAGGGCAGCAAAGGGGAAAGGACTGATCAGCTGCGACAGCGTGTTTCACAGTTTATGGTTGTTAACAGGGAATGCAGCGTTTCCTACAAAAATCAGGACACTTTGTACGGTCACGCACAAGCAAATGGGCAGGAATGCTAAATCAAGCAGTAAAAAGTTGGTAGAGGGCTATCAGAGTTATGTTCATGTTTCACAACTTACAAACCAGAGCTTCACTCAGAGTGCCAAAATTACCAAAAGTTAATGAAACATTTAAGAGTTTATATATATATATATATATATATATATATATATATATATATATATATATATATATATATATATATATATATATATATATATATAATCCCTGGAATTAATATAATAAATTAACTGAAAAATAATTAATTTATTCATATCACTGAAAATGTGCACACAATTTATAAAATCCAAGAATAAATGATTATACTGAAGCTTCTTTAAATTATGATGCTGGTATGTAAAATTAGTATTTAAGTCTTTCTTCAAATATTTCATTGTTCATTTGCTGCAGTGCTCCACGTAAATATGGTTTATAACATCAAACTGAAAGGCAGCAGGGTCCACATAAGACCAATTAGCCAACGAGTTTCATTAGTAATATTAATAATGCTCATAAATCAAATACATTCAGAAATATACAATTACAATTATGAAATATTTGTTTTGTGATTATAATTTAATAATTTATGCATTTCCAATTTCAACAATTTGACACATTTAACTGCTTTTTGTAATTCAATAACAAACTCATCTTTAAATATCTCACCAAAGGATATGTAAATAAGGACGGAGGGGTACCTGTACTTTTATAGGCACCGACCAAATCCCGTTGGTACTACCGAGTACCGATTCACGTAAAATCAAACGGTACAATCATTCGGTACCTAAATGCATCATTGTGACAATGAGGGAGAGGGAGAATGGGCAATTTTCCATGCCGGAGAGGAACACAGCATTGCATGCACAAGAGTGTAATGACGTCAGTAGCCACTGGTCCAGTCGACAAAGCGTGGCTGATAGAAAGCGCTGGAACGTATGGCTCTACTTTTCAAAATGTGATGCAGATTACACTCGCTGCAATATTCATGACGCAAAGTGCAAGGCCAAAGGCAGGAATATTTATAATCTGAGGAAGCACCTGGTCACTGCTGCCAATTTAGCAAATTTCTCACAATATTCAGCGACTTTCCAGACCTGTCCAGCGACCTTTTTAAAAAAAATGGAGCGGCTAGCAGGAAAAAAATTGCGTCTTTCTTCTGCGTTATTGATGACTTCTCATGAAAGCACCAATGCCAAGGCAGCAGCGAGTGCTGATGTGAGCCCCGTCACACTTCTCCAAGCGCTGTCTCACAGGCAGCTGCTGCTGCTGCCTCTCTGTTCCTACATTGATAAAGTATCCCGCCCTGGATTACGAAGTGGGATAAATATAATGCTTTTAATAAAAAAAAAAAAAAAAATCTCTGAAACTGTTGCACTAAAATAATTCCCTGAATTTGATTTACACACAGCTTCAATCTCTGACGCAGGAGTGTCCAAACCTTTTGGTACATGGGCCAAAATTGTCAAGTCAAAGGAACTCGAGGGCCAAAAAATGAACACAATTAAAAAAAAAATAATTACGTAATTTTTGTTTTACCTGCTCTACAGAATATGATAATTTTAAATAAAAAAATGAGGTAGATTTTTTTTGTAGGAAATTAATGTGTAAATCATTGTAGATCCAAAATTGAAAAAAAAAATGCGCTTTGCTCATTTGTTGTATTCATTCAGTTTGCAAATTATTTTGAGTAATTTAATTTAACAATAATAAAACTTGCTCTTTTTGGTCTAGCAATATAAGAACAGTATTTGGGTCAGTTGTTCTTTGAAAACACTTTCTTTATTTAGCCAATTTTAGTAATTGAATTCAAAGCAGATTTTAATGCACCAAAATCTGCATTTAAAGCAAATAAATATCATTGGACAGATGTCACTATGAAATTAAAGAGAGTGTCAAAACTGTGTTTCTTAAAAGATGTACAATACTTTGTGTTGTACTTAACATTTTCAACTGTAGGATTTGAACTTTTCTGTAATAATTTTGCCCTAATTAATAACTAAAAGCTTCCATCTGCTCAGGCACCTGTGCTGATGGACCAAATATTTCTTGAAATACAATTGGGGGGGCCACCCAACATCAGTACAGGGGCCACAAATTAACCTGACAACAGCCAGCTGCATGTATCGCTCCGCCTAGCTCCACTCACATACATCTGGGACACGGCCATAGGCATTGCCTTTACTGAAGGCTGGGCCTTATCAAAACTCCTTGCATATGATTGGATAAGCCACTTGTCTGTCATCTTTATCGACGTGCTATTTCAACCACTCACACCGAAGCTAACCCGTGACGCTGATGAGACCGACGCCGGAAAAAAAAAACTTTTTTTTTTTTTTTAATGTGTTTGCGGCTCTAGTGCAGGGTTTCCCGCAGCGCTATCTTGGCGAGGCGGCCGCGGAAAACGTGTCGTCCACCCCCCCCTCCGCTCCGCGAGCCGGTCCGCGGAAAACGTGTCGTCCACCACCCCCCACCCCCGCTCCGCGAGCCGGTCCGCGGAGAAAAAGTCATTCACGTCCGCGTACGCGCCCCGGAAAACTTGCCAAATCCGGTCGGGAGAAGGGCGAAAACATGGTTTCCACCAACAAAAGCCTTCAGAGGCGTTCTCTGATGTTCTTTTAATGAAACAATATTAGGTAGATTGGACAACACGGAAGAAATAGCAGCATCAATGCCAACGCTTGCTTCCTCGATGCGAGCCGCCATTGTTGTTGGAATCTCACGGTGGCTTCTCCACTACGTCACATCCATGAAACACCCGCCCTGCGTCCTGATTGGCCAGACCAAAAATTTGGTTGGGGAAATCACTTTCAACGAGCCATGTCCCAGATGTATGTGAGTGGAGCTAGGCGGAGCGATACATGCAGCTGGCTGTTGTCAGGTTAGCCACAAATGGCCTATTGGCTCAAATGTGAAAGGTACCCATCCCAATAAATTAGAAAGCTGTAAAAATAAAATAAAAAGTTCCAAGTTCCATGTTATGAATACAGTTTAGATGAATGATCTGTCAAAATGTATCAGTATCAGAGAAAAGAACCACTGAAAATAAGAAACATCACTCAGAACAAGCCAAAAGCCTAGAAAAAGATGAGCTAAGCTATGATTAAACATAAAAGCACAAGTTAACAAGTCGAGCTCTGGATTAAGTTTTAAGCCCAGTTAGACTCACCTTCCCATCATTGCAGGTGTACACTGTTCTGGGTGAGGGCGAATAGCTTGAACTTGTGTTGGCTTCTTCCCTGCATGTCTCCTGGGCTTCAACTATAGGTTCGACCACTTCAGCCTTGATTGTCTGAGTGCCATTGTCGTGCATAGGCTCTAGGAGACAAAGGTGACATTCAACATTACAGAGACAACGACTGGACCCTCATCTCCAGCTGAACGAGCCCTTTCCTGATGGTCAGTCAATGTGGTGAAGAGAAACACATAATGATGCAAGTTTCAGGTGTTTGTTTTTACTGCTGGAAGAGTCGGTTTCTTTCCTGCTGCAGGTCTGGGCTTCCCCCATGGCCTGCGACAGTAACTAAGCTGCTCTGCTAGCTGGCCACGCTAAGCTCTAGTGCAGCTGATGAGTTTTAATATCGGTCAACGACGCACTCTATTCCCGGACTGACAGACTCCCGGGGCGCTCTAATCTGTAGCCGGTCCATTAGATGAACTAGCCAGCATTTAGGCTCCTCTGTTTGCATCTGCAGGGGGTCTGATCTAAACACCAGCATCTGCTAAAGATCAACTTCGCACGCTGCTTTATGACACCACTATTAACCATTACTCCAAGTGTGTTTTAAAATCTTTTGCCTGAAATATTATCCTACGTTAATATTCCGCTGGTTTCAAAAGACTGAAATTGCACATCAAACAGAGCGCAGGAGGAACATTTCAAGGCTCATGATGATTCAAAAATTAAAAGGCATACCCCATTCAAAACCATCATTCTTGTTTCAGAGTTAGTTTTTCACTCTCTGAAATATTCACTAAATTAACTACTGCACCCTTGATTAATGTTATGTAACAAATAGTTGATTCACAAAAATACTTAAGTCATATATTTATTAAAATAAAGGCCCCAATTATGTTCTTTACTACTGACCAAAGTCAGTGTGTGACAAAAATATTTTTGCTTTAAATGTACATTTTTTATACCTCTGGCAGATTTTGATTTAAAGTCATCATTTAACTTGAACAATTTGTCTTTTTTTCTGACTGGAAAGGATGTAGATGATTGTCAAAGTGTGACACAACAATGTGCCAGAATTTCAAAAACGAAACAATTTCTAAGTATTTGTTTACTTCCATTTCATGTAGAAGAGCCCAGCTGAAAGTAATCACACCCACTGCAAGTTGTGAGCCTCTATGAGAAAAGATTCAAAATAGCCTTTGCTGTTCTCAAGATTAGTAATTACCATGATTTCTTAGGTAATTTCTATTGTTTACTTTAAGTCAGCACGTCAATCAGCAGCTCTCTGGAGTTGGTTTGTGGCAAATAACTAAAACAACAACTCAGTGAGGACAACGGGCTACAAGGTGTTATAGTCAAATGTATGCACAACGCCAACAGCGAAAAAAGCGTATTACAGCTGCAGTAGGTAACTTTTGTAAAACTGTCACTATGTCCTGACAGCACATTAGCGAGGGACCTGTGAGGTGTGCTTGTTCAAATTTTCAGGCTAAGTCCACAGTTTTCTCATAACTGCCTACTGCAGTTTTAATAAGACAAGCTCTACACAAAATCACCACCAAGGTCCTCCTGAAGGACGTGGGCCACAGCAGTGGCAACAACTCAAGGCAGATAGCCTAAAAGACTGCACGCTGCTCTACTTCATGGCTGCAGGCCAAGGGTGATGCCAGTTCTTTGAGTGAGGAACACCATCCCCTGCTGGGCCTTTGCAAGATTTTCTCTGAGGAAAGAAAAATACTTTTTGGTCTTTTGTGGTCAGATAGAGAGATAAAATTAACTGTCGGGCCACAGCAATGCAGCCATCATAACAAAGGACAAGCATTCATCCTTAGAACAGCATCCTCATGGCCAAGTATGGTGGTGGGAACATAAGGTTCTGGGTGTGATTTCAGCCATTGGGAATCCAACCAAAGTAAATTGGCATCATGAAAAAAAGAAGAGCACTACAACATGATTCTCAACATTGTCGTCAGGCAGTCTGCAGAGAAACCTGGTCTTGGGGACCACTGGATGTTACGGCAGAACAGTGACCCAAAACAATTTACGTAGTGAAGAAAATTTTAGCTGACAAAAAAAAAAAAACACATTAGCAAATTGAATAGATATGTGGAAAGTGATAAAGATTAGCGGATTGCGGCTCACTGCAAAAGACGAATGGTCAAAGATACCAGTGAGAGACCTGCAGAAAGCTGGTCAGCAATTAGATGAAGCATTTATTTGATGTAATAGCTAATACAGGCTTTCCATTGATTATTTAAGAGGGTAAAAGCTTTGACTTGGCATTTTTTAGTTGGAAAAGAGAAGTTGTTTTTTTTTTATACACACACACACACACACACACACACACACACACACACACACACACACTACCCTTCCTATAGTGTTTTATCTTTTCAGAGATGTACCATAATTTCCAGTCAGAAAATAACATATAGGCAGACTAATAATAACCACATTTATATACCCCAGGGGGTATGAATAATTGTGGTTTTAACTTTATGCACTCCATGTGTGCTGATGACAGATAGGCCAGGAAAACAAATGGCACAATAATAAGAGTATGCATGTAAATTTAAAATCTATTCATGTATAAGAAAAGAGAACCTCTATTCTGACATGCAGTTAGTATTTTCTTTTCAGATCCTTTTTATGCTGGTTTTCCATAAATAACTTGCTAATGGGCTCCTCCTCTGTGATATTAAATACATTTACTTATAATTCCCCTAATCAAGCTTAAACCCGTATTACTGCCTGCACTGCCAGCTCTCCCTGTAGAACAAATGAAACTGCACATACATCCATCGTCTGTCTTCAAAGTCAGGATTACTTTTCAATGCAGAATAAGAACGTATTCGTCCAAGTTTTGACTAACAATTTATATAACACCTGATTGAATTGTTATTTATAACTTTATCTTTACTGGTGAAGTCAGTAATCATGTGAGTACCACGGATTGCTGAGGGCTGTGTGTCGGAGTGCAAGCTCCTGTTCTCTCACCGCTGCCCAGTCTCATGAGGAGTACATCCTGCAGCCTTCTGTTGAAGTCCCTCAGTTCTTTCACTTCTGTCAGCAAGCTGCCGTACTCCTTCAGCTTCTTGGCCTGCTGCACCAGCTGTCTGCGGGTTCTCTCCAGCTCCTGCTGCAGTCTCCTCATCTCCTCCTCCTGCTGCCTGTAGCTGTGAACCAGCTCCTCATACAAAACCCTCGGAACGACGGCCGCCACTACCTCCGACACACAATGCGTGTCCACCTCCAAATGTTGCTGCTGCTGCTGGTGGTGATGATGATGATGCCGGTGCTCTGCCTCCATTTCTTCCTCTTCGTCATCCGCATCCTCTCCCTCCTCGGCCAACCGGTCCTCATCCAAGTCCTCTTCACCTTCCATATAGGAGTTGGCTGCGTTTCTCTCCAGGCGAGCCACCACTGCTGCGAGGCTCTTAGAGGAGTTAGAGAGGGGCTTTCCATGGTCATGAGACAGGGCCTAAACAAAACGGCATATTAGAAAAGGCATGGACCAGATAAATGACATCTGTACTGTGACCACAGGGAAGTTAAATGTTACAGATATGAAATTGTACTGACACAACTGCAGTTCTAACACTCAGATATTGTCACATGTGCTGATATCAGAACCACTTTATATTAAGGCTGCATGACTTTAGGAAAACCCTGACATTGCAGTATAATCTAGTGGTTTTATGATAATAACAATTACGGGTAATGCAGATTTTCCTCTCTACTGTGATTACCATTATCATGATGTTCACACCACTCTCCCTGTCCTTTAGCATCCTAGCTGTAGCTCAAGTGTGGACAGTGAAAGTCGGACTACGTGGTCAACTTTATTGTTGGAAAGTTGAGTTTGAATGAATGGTTCCAAAAAACATATAGCCTACCGAATATTATTGCAATAGCAAAAGGACTAATTATACTCCTTTCGGCACTTTAAACTTAATGGGCAACAAAATAACAATGTCTGCCTTTTCAAAATACCAGAAAAATAATAGATTGACTACATTTCTTAAATGTCTTCAGCCAATAAAACACTGTATATATATTTTATATCCAACAAACTTATCTTTGCTCTACATATGATCAGGTCTGATGCGGTCAGGCCTTGAAGCATTTCAAAAATAATTTTTGTGGAATTATGGTTTTTCATTCATTTTACTATAAATGATTTCAACACAAAACAAAAACAGTCCATGTAGGGACATGACAGAGAATGCAATCGGTTTGTTTTGACTGTGCAGATCTCAGTAGGACCAGAGGAAAGGAGTCACCGAGTTCTCTGATGAGCTGCTCAGCGGATTTGCCGGTGAAAGGGCAGCTGTCCAGAGTGCTGAATTTGTGTTAATCCAGCATATGGTAAAAATAGCGTTGGGGATTTTGGATGTCAGCCAAGTTTATGGAAATGTGATATCAAATCATCAAAGGACAAATTAAAAAGCTGTTTATACATGGTATGTCAAATAATAAGAAAAACGAATTAAACTACTTTGCCGACTTAAAAAACAACGATGATCTTACTTGATCTCAGTTATTTAATACTTTATTCTCTGAATGCTTTCAAACATAAAAGTTTCTATTGCTATCAGAAGTGCATGACGAAAGAAAAATAAACCCATGCTCATTACATAAATAAATGGTATGTATTTTCTGGAATAAAAGTACAAAAACATTTGATGCAACGCAGATCGGCCAGTTTACAGGGGTTTGAGCCTACCTTTTTATGCCTCAGGGGCAATCTCTCTTCTCCAAAATTGTTCTCCATAGACTTTCCTGAATTCCTGATGGACATCTTGGGAATTTTCATCTTCTTCTGAGTTATACTGTCTTCAAATTCCTCTACTGTATCTGTAAAGTCATTGTTTAGAAGGGGTTACACGTGTTTGGTAATGAAAGCTGAAAGCAGACAAGAGAAATAATAATCCAAATGTTTTGTCCCGTCATTCTGACCCCACCAGACTAACTTTAGCACTACAGAGGGTAAGCCTTTGGGCGGACTGCGGTATGATCTGACATTGCTCTGATCTCGCAAGCCGGGCAGTTCACTTTATTAAGGATGCAGCTTAATATAAAATGCACAGGGGAAAACAACTGTGTGCAGACATCATTTACCAAAGCAAGAAATCGCTTCGCTTACGCGGCTGATTATGTTTCCAAACCGCCAGGACGTCGACATGTTAACTGATGGATGGACGTGTCACACGGAAATGGCTGCAGCGCCGCAAACTCTGTAGCACAAAGCTACACAGAAGCTAACCGGCTAGCCGCCTAACAAACACTTTCGGGCTAGAGTTGCAACAACACCCGGCAGCTTTCATAAAATAACTAATTAAACACTGCGTTCGCAATGCGATGCTAATTATATGCCCACATTTAGTCAGCTACTCGTAGTTAGCATGCTAATGTAAGCTAGCGGCGTTAGCTTAACGGTGTAAACAATTACTTTGGCTCGTCACAGCGGTAAATGGCACACATCTGAACCGCGAACCGCGCTTTACAGAAGAGCAGCGGGTTCCTACTGGAGCGGGAGGCAGCGAAAATAAAAGTCTACAAAGCACCCGCAAGCTATGACAGCCTCCCGAAGTTAGCAAACAGTACTAGCATGTCTTACTAGCTGGGCTACAGCGGAGGACGTTGTTGTTGCTGTCAGATTCCAGCTGATCGCCTCCTGACGGAGCCACCGAACACGCTCGCTTTGACAGCTCCCCCGCGTACACGCACGGGACCGCTAGCTATTCCCACGGACACAGCGAGAACCAGAGCCGGCGTCGGCGGCGTGTCGGGAGGAGTAACTTACCTGCAAGGGCAAGGATCTGTGCTTCGCACGGCTGGCCTGCGCAGCCATTCTCCTCAGCTCTGTGAACCAGATACACCTTCTGATTATCAAAATCTGTCCTGTGCAGAGGTCTGAAATCTTCGATGGTTGAAACGGGTAACGCGTAGCACATATCGTCTTCAAAGAACCTAACAAAAGCATACATTATTTAGTTCTCTTTGGTCCTGCACTTTGGATATGGTTAACAGTTTTTCCTCACAAAGTATTTAAAAAAATATACTCATGGGGGGTTGGGGGATGGTGTCTGCGCTCGGCTACTCTTGCCTGGTCCACATCACCAGTGTAGATCATCAAGGCAGAAGTAATAGACATAACTTTAAGCTTAGTTTTGGGTATATGTTTGAGATGTTTAGTGTTAGATCTTTCTAGGGCTCCCACAAATGTCCCTTTTAAAAACCGCATACCTTTCTAGACTCGGATTAAAGAATAGGCACTGAGGAGATTCTCACCATATAATAACCTCTGAGTGAAAATGCCACACACACACGAAACAAAACAAAACAAGATGGTTCATGCATGCTTTGTAATACGATATTATAAAACGCAGTGTTGAAAAACAAGTGGTTATGTGATTTTTCTGCTTTAAAATGCTACTTTTCAAAAACAAATTAGAAATTTTAATAACATTTCTCATGCTTCAAATAATAATAGAAAATACATTTAAATAAACAAAAGTACTGACCAATGTATTGTTAACCACAAATTAAATACCAATGAACATATTAAATAAAACAACAATAATGATAAAACATTTAAATAATATGTCATTTATGTTGGATGACGATGAACTGATGATTAACTTTTTATATTTTATTCATTGTGGGGTGAGATAGAAAACACTGAGAGGGTTTCGACATGTGGTGGTTGGGCTTACTCTTAATCTGAAGTAGGATGGAAACTGGATAATTCTTAATTTACAGCTTTACACGCTGGACAGTCTTTTGTCATTTTTTTTAATTGAACATTTTCAATGACCAAACAACCATTCAACACAAAATAAGCAAACATACATAAAACAAATGACAAAAAGTACTTCTATAATCAATAGGAGTGAAACAGGAGGGTTATATGTGAAAAATTTTCAAATACCAGAAGTTATCTTAAGGCATAAAAAAAAGTCGTCAATGTTTTTAGATTTGTTGAACCTTCCAGGGATCTAAAGTAGGTTTTTAGTTCAACCTTAAATTTAAAAATATTGGGTTTTACATTTGCCCACTTACATTTATGAATATAGACTTTTTCAAATAAGATTAAAAACATTCAAAATAAAAACATGGGATTTGCAGTCTTTTCTTTCACTAAAGAAGAGAATGTCTTTATATTGTAGCTTAACTTGAATGGCACAATATACTTGAAACAAGTGTTCACTTTCAATGCAAAAAAATTAACATAGGCTAAATAAAGTCATAGAAAAGATGGCAAATTGTTTTGCAAAGTGTGTTACAGAAGGTACAGGACTCATCCAAGACATCTCTATATCTGTTAATAAATTGATTTGTTGGACATATCTAGTGGATTATTTTAAAATGTACTTCCTTTATCTTACTAGAAACTAAAATACTTATTAGCATAAGTCCAGGTGGATGACCAATTAACATTCTCAAAGATGCTATTCCAGATGAATTTACAACATGAAGTTGTTTTTTGTCCAGGATATTGATGCTGTTTATGATAATATCATTTTTCAGTGGTGCCTGTGTATTTGATTCATTTCCATTTTGTAACAGCCTAACAAAACCTGTAGGAATTGCAAAAACCGTACTATATTCTCTCGCAGACACTGGGGATCTGAATGTCAAACACTCAGTTTATGCAACAAGATTACCTTTTCCGTTCACTAATTGGGATACATAATTTATATTATTTTGGATCCAATTCTCACAGAATATTGATTTATCTTTGTATTTAATATATTTGTTGCTCCAAATCTAAAATGTGTATAAGGAAAAATTATGTTTGTACATAAGAAGCCAACATGATAAAACCTGTCTGTGAAAATTAGATAATTGGATAGGAAGTTTGTTTACATCAAAATCACATTTAAGGAGGAATTCAATCCTTCTAACTTCCTTAAAGATGAGGTTTGGGATTAAGGACCACAATTTATGCTTGTCTCTAATAAAATGTTTGATCCAGTTCATCTTGGAAATCTAATTTGATGTATTGAAATCTAGCATATTTAAGCCCCCTTGATTATAAGGATTATTAAGTACTGATCTATTTAGGTAATGAGATTTATTTTTCCAGATGTAGTTATGAAGAGCAGAGTGTACTTTTTTATGAAGTATTTAGGAACATCTATCACTTTTGCAGAATGTACTAAACGAGATAATCCTTCTGTTTTTGAAAAAAGGATTCTGCCTTGCGGTGACAGGTCTCTCATAACCACACATCAAATCTGTTCTTGATTTTTGGAAATAAAGTTTGAAAGTTGATTATTACTCTCTCAGACTGATGCCGGCACACCTTCATTCCCAAATAAGTTGGTTCTCGTTTGACAGGAAAACCTTCAATTTCTTGATGTACACAACCCTCATAAAGAAGAAAAAGAAAAAAAAAATAAGATTTAAAGAGAGCCCAGATACTTTAGAGAAAGCATCAATACAGTCTAATCTTTTTTACCTGAAATTTATCTTTCAAGAAAATGGCAGTATCATCTGCTAGTTGACAGCATTTGATCTCCTGACCTGAGATAGTGATCCCTTCAAATTAATCATTTTGTATCAGCAGCATTAACATTTGCATCACCAACAAAAACAGAACAGGGGCTGCCGCATCTCCTTGTTTGATAACCTGACAGGTGGGAAACCTCCGAGTGGTTCCCTCTGCGAGTTTAATTGAACTATTGTATCATGTTTTAATGGCTTTCTTAAAATATTGTCCAAAACCTAAAAAAATCCATGATATCAGAAAAAGAATTTGTGGTTTACATAATCAACAGCTTTATATATGTCAATAAACAAAATTAAGCTATTTTCAGTAATGCAATCCTTGTAATCAATCAAGTCCAGAATCAACGTAATATTGTTACTTATGTTTCTTCCTTCCATAAAGTCTGATTAACAGCCATCTATAATAATATGTAAGCGTAACTTAAATCTTTCTGCAAAAATATGACATTTTGGTATCATTGTCATATTAGGGTAATTGGCCTCCCATTATCAATTTGTAATGGATCCTTATCTGATTTTGGAATCAATGTAATTAGACCCAGACACATTGTAAGGGGGAGTTTACTTATTTCTATGGCCTCCTTGAAGACATTCAACAAGAATTCAGAAATGTGGTCCTAGATACAATTCTCATGTAAAGCTATCATTGCCTGGAGATTTGTTATTCTTCAATTTACTGATGCAATGTTTGAGCTCTTCCAGGTATAAATCTTGATCACAAATCTCCTTTTGACTTTTGTCAATCATTTGTGTCTTAATATTAACTGTTACAAGAAAGGGGAGGCTATCATTATCAGAGTATAGCTTTTGGTAAAATTTCTCAATCAAAGTACAGATTTGTTGAGAGTTTTCAGGTATTTCATTATTGATTTGAAGTTTATGTATACAGTTGAGTCTTTGATTTATTTTTCCAAATTATGAAAGTATTTGGTGTTCCTTTGGCCATACTCCAACCATTTACGTCGAGAGCGAATATAAGCACCCTGTGTCAGATTTTGATAGATTACATCTAATTCAGATTGTAACTCAGTTAATTTAATAATATCAGTCTGAGAAAGCACATCGTTCTCATGAATAGAAATGATTTCTTTCAGAATTTTTTTTCGATTAAGTCTTTTTTCTTTGGTCAATCCTTTCCCTCTTTTGATTGCATCATTACGAAACAATGGAAATTTTGCATATTTCCATTGTTTCCCATAAATATTTTCTTCTTATGCAGTTCTCCAATTACTGTTGATAATCTCTATAATTTTTTCTTTAAAAAGTTTGTTATTCAAAAGATTATTGTTCAATTTCCAGCAATTTGGAGTGTGTTTTAATATGTGGTTTACCATGTGTAGATTCAAAAAGGTTGCTTTATGGTCAGTAAATATTGATGGTTTTATTGCATGGTTTATTTTAAACATTCAAATGTGTACATAAATTATAAAGATCAGTAACTTGTGACTAAGAATTATAATAAAGTAACCTGCCACTTTTAACTACTGACAAAAAAAGAGCTTGCAATGCTGGTCAAATTTGCATAAATTAGAGATACTAAGAGGCAGATGATCAAAAATGTTCTTATTCCACTCCCATCGATGAAGGCCCTTGCTCCAACGAAGAAGGCTTTCTTCCCCTGTTTGCGTGCCTCAATGATATATGGCAATAATTAATTTGCTGCACATCTCCTTATCTTTGGCCGGTCCATGGTTACTCAGATTCTAAGTTGGCTTCTTAAGTTGGGGAAGGAGAAAAGACCTTCTCTGTTCAAGTGAACATCTTTGAATTGACAGTGGAACAAAATAATCAGGATCCATCATCACCTGTAAGATGATCTAGAGTCACAAACACAGCGGAGTAAGTTTAATGGTGGCAGCTTGTCACAGACATTATTTCCGTTTCTGAACGCAATGTCAACGGCCGCCATCGCATCATCGATCCAGACGCCCAGGACAAACGAAACAGTTTTTTTAATTGATTGAAAACTTCTGCTATTTTCTTTTCTTTTACTAAACACAATATTACAGTTAACAGTTAAAAAAAAGGGGTAAATACGACTGGCCGCATGCGGCGGTTGTTACGCTGCGTCTTTACGCATTATCCAGCTGCTGAGTTTTCCTCTGATCTGCTCCTGCTGTTGTAATTGTTCTCCGAGCAGATGTTTCATGTTTGTGCTCCAAGCGGACCCAGTGAGGCATGGACTCCTGCTTTGCCTTTAACCCACTAGCATTAGTCTTAAGCCTACAGGAAACAACACTATAGCAAATGACACTTTTATTTCTGTACCGTAACCCCTAATTCTGTATAGACACAGGCCTTTTCTAGCCTAGATGGCTATAGAAAAACAATAGGCTATTTGGGAATTGATAGTCCAGTCCCAGCATAACGTATGTTCAATGATACCAGGTTGAGGTGGTGAGGGGAACAGAAACAATTCTTCTTCTCAGTTCTGCAGGAAAAGGCATAAATACTGACTGTAAAGCGATTTTTTTTTTGAAGAGGGAGGAAGAGAAATGAGGGGTTTGGGCTGAAGGTCCCAGTATTACAAGACCCTAAAAATTCCCTTAAAAGACATTATTTTTGGGACTGAATTTAGTATGTGAACCTGAATTCAAGCGCAAGGTCATGCAGCAGCCCCACAGCACGCTTACCCCGAAAGAAAAGAGTTATGTATCAAAAGAGTTATGTATCATCTGGGATTCTCGGCAACTCGAAGCACAAAATAATCAAGGAGTTCAATCAAATCTTACTTTGTTAAGATTTTTTTTTTGGTCTTTTCAATATTGGAATAAGTGATATAGTCTGGAAATGTAAACATTATTGTGTAATTAGTTTTCATTTTCTATACTTCTGGACTTTAAAAAAAATGCTAAAATCTGATTCCAAGCTTTTCGAAACTGCATAGAAACCCAGTGTTTCAGAAAGAATTGTGATAATGAAAAGAAACCGGCAGTAATTTTGATAAAATGCTCTCTCTTGACGTCTTAAATAATTTCAGTGTTCCAGGAGGACATTTCAATCTCAATAATCGATCTGGACACCAATTACCTCTTAGTTTGTCTTCTGAGGAAACAGTTTCATGGAACTTCAGTGAGAAAAGTCCTCGGGATGATTACCTGCCCAGTTGGATGTGATCGGTCCTTGTGTTCATTCATGTGGTTCCTGCTCCTCATCTGTTCCTTGTAAAACACTTAAAGACAGCTGACAGAAATGAACTCTTTGTTATTGTAAGCCAGGTGGTTTCTACAACAGGATGGATTTCTCTCAGTTGTTACTCTAATAGAGGGCACAACAGTCGATAAATGACACTAACAATTTCGTTCTGCTTCGGCTGCCGTAATTGAAAAGTAACTGATGCAGAACAATAGAGGTTTTTTTTTTCCTTCTTTCTCTGATATGTGTTTCGTGGTTTCAGGCATTTATTTAGTTATGATTATTCCCATTTCAAATGCCAACTTCCTCCTGATGTTTGTTCACTGTGCTGTGTAACAGGTCCAAGAGTCAGACATACAATAGACTTTCAAAAACAAAACAAAAACATTGATTTAATTAATCTAAATTTGTTGCCTATATACATTGTTTAGGCTGTGTTGAGCAGCAATCGTTCAGTTGAAGTTTTACTACTGAACACAGTGTGTGTATGTGTGTGTGTGTAAAGTGTAAATTATTGTCTGGCACATCTGCATTGTGATACTTTTCATCATACCTACCAGACTATAGCAGGAAGGAGAGTGAGAGACAAGAGATCTGAGAAGCTTCTGAATGAGTCAAACAGAGGATTACTGCTAATCTAAGCCTCTGTTCGATGGCTTTTCTGTCCACAAAGCTGGGCTTGTCAACATAAGGCTGCTCAGTTTCAGGAGCTTTCTGTGTCTTAAGTGGTCATTGTTTACATAAGGAACACCTGTCTATTCCACTGGCCTGCATTGTGTCATTACCCTAATCTAGGGAAATATCATCAACTACAGTAGGTGTGTTGATGGAAAAGCACAATAAGGTACTGTGCAGTCTTTCATCATATTACATTGCTAATGTGTTTATATCTGAGAAAATCCTCTAACAGGTGAAACATGTATACACAAAATAACTTTTCTGTCAAACTTAGTGGCCGTGTCTCACAATCCAGAGTGTATGTGATAGACGTTGGATAGAATAGCCTTTTTCTCATTTACCATCTGTAAAAACTAGAAAGACAAAACCAAAACTTGGACATAAAATCTAACTGCAGAGTTTCTCAAATGCTGTCACTGTTATCTTTGGCAAATAGATCTAAGTATGATCATATGCATCTAGAAATCCACATCATCCATGATTTGGCATGAATTGTAAGGTTGGTAGTTGTGGCTCGTGCTAGCTAGGGCTGCATGATATGTGAAAAACATGCAGTAATGTCGGTGAATGTAGTGATCACAATGTGATGTGCGACAAAGGAACACATCAACATGTTAATGTCTTTTTACTGTCAGTCAGTTCATTGAAAGAAATGAACATTGAACATGTCTCTCCACAAACATGTTCATTTTCAAATGCTGTCATTTGGCTACAGCTGATGTATTGGAAAAAAATGAGTGATATGGACATAGTGATGATATTTCCTATTTCATTTCATATTTTCATATTACTGGCACGGAGAGCATGAATTCATTTTGTGTATGATTAGTAAATATTTAGTGCCATTCAAGAAGTTCTTTGTGATAGTATTTAGTTTAGATAGTAAATAGTATTTAGTATTTAACTTGGTATCTTGATATCGTCATGATACATTTCCAATATATTATGCAGAATTAGCTGCAATTTCAATACAATTTTCTGCTAAGTATTACTAAATCATGTTTGTGATTACTATGCATTGTTCCGCCCCATTGTGGATTTTTGACAGCTGCAGAGAGCACAGATGTAATATGTGTTAAAAAAAAGGTTTAATACATACAACCAGTACCTTTAGGTATAATTGGTTGAATCTAGGATATTTTACTGAACTGAACTAATACCTTTGATTTGGTCTCAGACTGTCATCACATCTTTTATCAAATATATATATATATATATATATATATATATATATATATATATATATATATATATATATATATATATATATATATATATATATAAGATTTCAGGTCTATCAACTCATGCTAACCTAACATCTTGGACTATAAGAAGGACAACCTGAAGACAACATAATGCATAATTTTCTCTTTCAGAAGAATATAAAATACCTGAAGAATTTAGGAAGCTTATTTGGTGTTTTTCATAATAAGTAAAATTTCAACTTCAAACCAATCTAAACAGGGCCAACTCATGTGGGTTAGCCTATCCTATAATAAAAGCTTATCTCATATAAACAAAACACAGAGGGGAAACTATTTTTTTTCACAGAAGCACCTACATAAGTGCAAACAGAGCAACAACATGAAGTATAAAACAGTACGTACATTAGAGAGAATATAAAGACGAGATTAGAAACAGAACAAACAAGTTGGAGGAATATAGCCATGCAATTTAAATAGAGAATTTGAGACAGAGCAGTAATCCAAAAAACAATCAGCAGTCAACAGGCAGTAGTGTAAACTGCAACAATAAAGTTAAGCTTGTGCAATCTCTTTTTGAAAGTACAGGCATGCTTGCTCATACAAATTCAAGGCAACAGTCTGCTCCAGTTCTTGGTAAGACAGTTTTTGGAGGCTCCCTTTATCATCTTGCAGGGTGAATTTACTGGATTTTAAGAACTCAGGGTCATTGTTGTGTGTCGTAAACAGGTAAAAAAAAAAGAAAGAAAAGTGTCCAAGAAGGTTGGAATGGGTGAAGAAAAGTGTCAGGTGTGTTGTGTGATAAAAGAGTATCAGTGAGAAAGAAAGGAAAGGTGTTCAATACGATGGAGAGACCAGCAATGCCGTCTGGTTTAGAGACAGTGACTCTGAGGAAGAGACAGGAGACAAAGCTGGGGGTAGCAGAGATGGATATTTTGAGGAGTGTTTAGGAGGGATAGGATCAGGAAAGAGTACATCAGAGGGATAACTAATGTTAGATGTTTTGGAGATAAAGCCAGAGAGGCCAGATTTAGATGGTTTGGACATGTAGAGAAGGAATAATGAGTACAACAGTGGAAGGATACTGAGGCTGGGACTACCAGGCAGGAGGTGTAGAGGAAGACCAAAGAGGAAATTTATGGATGGAGTTAAAGCGCATGTAATGATAGTTGGTGTGAGAGAAGAAGATGCAGAATATATTGTTAGATGGAGACAGATGACTCGCTGTAGCAGCCTTTGAAAGGGAAAAGCCCAAAGAAGAAGAAAGGTGGAACTGTCCAAATTGAATTTGTTTACTTTTTGATATTTTACAGAGCATTTCCAAATGTCTTCTTCGTTTTTGCTTTCCTAATACTTGATTTTTCAGTTTTGTCAAAACTGAAATAAAAGATTCATAGGTTCAAGTATGTTAAATAACACACAGGCTGTCGTAGGGCGTCCTAATTTAAAAACAAGTAATACTTTCTGCATTTGGTTATAGAAGGAATTAGAAGATTTTCATCCCTGCCTGAACGGAAATTAAATGGAAGACACCCAAAATGTCAGACGCAGTGTACTCTTTATTGTTGCGTGTTTGTTTTTCTCTATTACGTGAATTAAATTCACAGCTGCTATTAATTTACTAAACCCAGAACGCTCCGTATTCAATAATTAGTCATGCACCAAAAAAAAAAAAAAATCCACTCTTACTTTGTTCTAAAATATTGGCATGCTAATCAGCTGATGATAACGCTATTCATTAAAAAGTGAGCAGCAAGTAAAGATAAAAATTAAGCAGCTTTATCTGCGTGAGGAAGTCGATCGACTGAAAGCTCAAGTCAGGACAGAAGCCAGACATCATGTCCTGTCTATTAGCTCCACACTGCCAGGCTCATCTATCTTTATTGGTCATCCATTAGCCTGCATTAAAGGGAGACACGGGATAATAGCAGTAATGATGCCGATGATGAAATTAGACACACGTCATCGTTGCAGCCTGGCGACTGGAATCATAAAAAGTTCTCGCAGACAGACGGACAGATGGATCAGCAGTTGAAGTTAACAACACCTGTAGGTGTCACGGCGAAAACAAACGGAGGGATAGAACGTAAAAAAAATGAATTCTCCAATCTGTGTATGGCGCTTTGAACGTGTGCATGAAGTGTAGAATGTGTAGGCGCTGACGGGGAGAGAGAGCACGTGTTCCAGTCTGCAGCATGGACAGATGCTGGTACAGGTGGGTACGTGAGGATTGTTGGCATGACAGGCAAGCAGGCAGGCTGCAAACAGGCAACAGACCCAGCTGTGAGACAAAACCCGTCATCTGACAGCAAGGAGGAAAAATCCTGCAGGGGGAACTTTTCTCAACTGATCTTCTAAGTTTGCCGCGACATGAAGATGTGGCTGTCTGGTTTCAAGAAAGGCGAGTTCGCTTTTAGCACCCATCGCCGCTGCTTGCCGTCCGTTTTGCTGTTTTACTTGGAGGCATCCCAGACTTTTGCTTATTATGCCTCTTAATTAGCTGTTCAAGAATTCCTAATCAACCATGAAGAAGGCATTCACCAATTTAAAAAGTGATAGCCCATGAAATGAACACCACTGCCTCACACCAGCACACCAGTTACTGCTGCTGCGGGGCCTGAAAACAGACCTTTGACTGAAACGGAGAGGCACAAACACACAGTGGATAAATCCTTCATTATGTATTTAGAGGGGTATCAGCGCTGGCCCTGCTGCCACGCTGTGCATGCTCAGAGACATTGATCTTCTTCATAAGGAACATAATGACCACCAGAGAAATACTGATCATATTTCAGCGCCAGTCAATTCAGTTCATTAGGGCCGCTTTAGCCCCTGCTACAGACCTGTATTGATCCTGCCACTGTCACCAGACTGTTGTTCTCTGCTAACTAGATAGAAAACTTGCAAAACTGTTATTTATACAGTCAACAAGCGACCAGAGGGAACAAACAAGCAACAAAACCTATATGAAAAAGTGCTTCTTTGTAATGAAAAACATCAATCTGTGTCTGCATCAAATGTCAGACCAATCGCAAGAAGTCCTGAATGTATCAGAGCTGTTACCGGGTTTTAGAGAGAATATTTCATATCTCTCTAAAACCTTTTCCCACCATCTCTTTTCCTCTAATCTCCACTTATCTGGCAGCCAGGTGAGCTGCAGCACATGGCTGGTGGGCAGCTTTGGTGTGTTAGGATACTGCTCATCTTAATGGCATTTTTTGGTCACCTTTTCCCTTTCTTTCCTGTGCTTCTCTTGCTTCTTACTCTTTCCTCGGGGAGGCTGTCAGACAGAGACGGCGGCAGCCAGAGACCTTCTCTTCTGCTGCCGTCGCTGACAGCAAGGAGCCGCTGGGATCTGACCGGCGACCACACAACACCCGTCATCCAGAGGGGTGGCCGAGCTCAAAGGTGCGCAGCATCTGACAGATAATAGCAGATAAAACGCGGGCCAACCGGCAGCTTGCTTCTCACTGGGCCGATCGCAGACCTGTGTGGGCGGAGGGGTGGGCTGGCTGGAGGATCAGATGATAAGCGGCAGGGGCACACCGAGGGGCAATATGATTTGACAACTAAGTGCCCGTATTTGACCACCATGCAGGCAGGCACAGACACACACACAAACTGAAGTCAAGGACAGACAAGGTCTCTGATCTCCAATCCCTTCACAGAATCACTGCTTCATCTTACGGTGGACTTGGTAGAGGTGACGATTAATTCTGAGTGTTATACAGAGTGCTGTGGGTCTAAGAAAAGCAAAACCAGAGCCACAATTTGTTTTAGAAAGCACATATTTCAGCCAATTAACCAATTAATTTCTGCTCTCCAACCTATTTGTTTTTTATTTTTTTTTCCCCTCAGGTACAAAGCTTAACTCGAATGTTTACTGATAATATATGATGTCTAAATATGATTTCAGTGATGCTAGTGAATCTTAACACTGTACTCATCGAGGACGCATTATGAAAGTGTGATAAAATATGGTTTGGATTTGTGATGACTTATATTACTTGTATGTCACTTCTTACTTTCTACTGTAAATCACCTCAGTCTGAATAAAAATGTCCTATGATTATTGCGTTGACAAAAAAATAATTTATAGCTCTTAAATCAGTGTTTACATTTTAGCATGTCACTACCACAAACGTCAGTGTATTTTATCAGTATTTTATGTCCAACTTGCATAACACTGTCCCCTCAAGTATTTCAATTTGGCACCTGTCAAAGATTACTGCCCTCTGCTAGCGGTCCTTCTTATCCTTCTTATTTTATGACTTCTTTAGCAAGAAATGACTCTTGAGACATAAACTATACTTGACACATGTTTTTCTTATATGCTGCAACCCTATTTTAGGCCACATACGGTATTTTCCACGTAGGCCAAAAAGTTTTGTTTTGAACTCATTTGGTTAGCGCAACGTCTGCTACTTGTTTGCTGAGTGTCCTACATGGCTCGTGAGAAATAAGTCATTTTTTTATCCTCCCCCCAACAATTGCCTATCTTCTTGCCATTCTTTCATAAACACCAGATTTGTGTAGTGTCTGACTGATAGTGGCCATTTTTCAGTAGATTCCTCCACCTGAGCCGTGGACCTCTGCAACTCTTCCAGAGTTACTGCAGGCATTTGGCTATTTTTCTGATTTCCGTGGGCCTGTCAGTTTGGGTGGACATAATTTGTTCATTTTAGAATGATGAAATAAACAGAGCTCTGTGAAACGTTCAGTGCTTGGGATATTGTTGTATAACCGAACTCTGCTTCAAACCTCTCCACATCTTTATCCCTGACCTGTCTGATGTGTTCCTTGGTCTTTGCGGTGCTGTTAGCTCACCAATATTCTATAATAAAGCTCTGAGGCAGAACAGCTGCATTTATACTGAGATTAAATTACACTCAGGATGACCATTTACTAATTAGGTGACTTCTGAAAGGAATTAGACTGGATTTTATTTAGAGGTATCACAGTAATAGGGTCTGAATACAAATACACACCACATCACCCAGACATTTATTTGAATAGAAGTTATTTGTATTTTTTTCTTTACGACCCAGTTGATGTTTGTACAAAAGCACTTTGTGTTGGTCTATCACATAGCATTTCGATTATAGACATTAAAGTTTTTTACTTTTATGTGACAAAATGTGCTGAAGTTCACGGGGTGCGGATTGAATACACTGTGTTTAACAAGTCCAGCATGTCCTTTGGTGTCCAGCCATGGGATGCATCTTTGTTACATCAGCCGCAGCAGTTGTAATCCCTGAGG
Organism: Fundulus heteroclitus; assembly: GCF_011125445.2. NCBI lineage: Eukaryota > Metazoa > Chordata > Actinopteri > Cyprinodontiformes > Fundulidae > Fundulus > Fundulus heteroclitus. The sequence continues at coordinate 21,982,206 of NC_046369.1, read as the reverse complement.
CACAAAGCTTTACCACGGCCCCACCTTGGCTCTGCCACAGCAGCATGTCACGTTTTCTAGGTGTCAACTAGAAAAAGAATCTGTCCATAAACAGCCAAAGTTCAAACACAAGGAATGTTTAGCCACTAAAAAACATATCTGTATCATTCCTTTGTCTCCAACAGAGGTCAGTACAAAGTCACTCACATACACAAACATGACAGCAAGAACACATAGAGAGCAGAAGGATTTCCTGGACTGAAAGGATCATAGCAGGTGCTATGAGGAGGTTGTTTTTGACCTGCTGTTCGGTGGCTGAACATGGAATCTGACCTGCTTGCACACAGAAAGGTAATTAGAATAATTAATGTTTCCGAAAGTTGCTAATCAGTAATGTTTGAACTGATATGTTAGATGATATGCACTCCGATCTGACAAAGCAACTGAGCAACACTATAAAAAAAGGTAGTAACTTAATAAAGATCCTGTGTTTTACTGGAGATTTTTAAACATAATCATGAAGAGTATATTCCACATTTACTTCAGGAAACCGATACATTTTCCCCCAAAAGTCTTTGGAAAAGTTTCCTACCTATAAAAAAAGTTTGATGTTAGCCAAGTGCCCAGATGTTGTGATAATTAGCATCCTAGAGGCCCCAGAGCTAAGATGACGCAAAAGACTGCAAATATTGATCCAGTAGCTGTTAGGACTGACATTCTACCTCTACACACACATTCAAGAGTCCAAAAAACTCAATCCTTCAGCCGTAACACAGAGACCAAGTGGCATCAACCTCTATTATCTAGTCCCTATGCCGCTAACACAAAAGGCTCCCTGGAACAAAAATCCAATCAGTCCTCTCTTGGAGGATTTTCTCCACAGCAGTGCTTAGCAACACTGGTGGCTCTGCTGGTGACAAAGAAATAATCTCAGAGCCCACAGCCGGCGCACAGACTGTTTACTGCCTCCATCACATCGTCCTTTTAGAAAGAGGACGAACAGTCTGCGCCTCTAAAGTATATTGTCATTTCAGTGTCCTCTCAGTTAAGCGCTCCCTGCTTCTCTCTCCCCCTTTTATGCATGGAAAAGCATGAAACACATGGCCGGCTGTGTGTACAGTGCGTGAAATTACCACATTTGCAACACAGGGAATATTTACTTTAAGTATTATGAATATAGGCTTGACAGAAAAGAACCATCAGGCATATAGACTGGTGACAGGTGTTAAATAATTGTTTGAAAATAAATACTTTCAGCAGTCTGTTGCCAGCTCCCCATCCCCCCCAAACCCCCGACTCCTATCTCTGACAGTCCTCCATTCTTTGGTAAATTATCACACTCGTTCTCCATTCATTAGCATGCTGCTGCTTATTTAGCCACGCTGCTGAGAAAGCTTCAACAGAATCAACTGGAAAATACTCAATATGAGGCGGACAGCGCACCCCCCTCCCTAGCTCCCATCAATCCATCGTTTCTTTGTTTGTTTTATGCTTTTTTAAAAAAAACTACATCAAAATGGAAGCATGGCTCTCCATAATGAGGAGGAGGGAGATAAAATATGCAAATTTACCAAGAAAGGATATAATTAGGGCAAGTAATGGGAAGTGTTGTTTTCACAGCTGTTCATTTACACAAAAGGCTGATAGCTATTTTTCATATAAATAATACTTTCATTCCAGCCTTTAATAGCCGTGCACGTCTCTACATGTCTACAAAAGAGACACAAAACATCATCTATAAGGGCCATTCACAGATCGTTCCTACGCTCGTTACGTAAACCAGCAGGTGGACAACATCAGACATTCCAGATCAACATCCAGAATTATGTCTACGATTCACATTTAGCATTTTGTGGGTTCTGAAACTCTTGGCTCAGTTTGGGGGAGTCTGATTGAAGATGAGCGTTAGCTATCATATTGAAGTTTTGTATCTAGTCCTTGGGCCTACAAGTAGAATTGGGTTTTTGGGTTTGGTGCTCTGCTATATAGGATGTGTATGGTGATGACTGGAGGCCGTTTGGGTTTATTTGTTCTTCAGATGCTTTGCTGTAGCGAGGTTCAGCGCTGGGTTCTACGTGCCCTGGATGAGATTGGTGACTTGAGTGGGGTATCATGTGTTGCCCTCTGGTCTATCCAGGTCTGCTGTCATGTCGGGGGGCTATCGAAATTCACTCTTGAGAGGTTTTGCTGTTTTATTCAGGATATGATCTGGGTGTGGTGACTTTGGGGTTATTCTTTGACATGTTTTTCTTGGTGCAGCAGTTTTGTTGTAACCTAATCTGTAACATAGACCGTCTATGTATCCTAATTTTTCCTTCTCTTTCTCCCACTTCCATTATGTATCTGCAGCCTGCAAATGATGGTATGGTTTGACTGACTGTTTCTGTAAAGCACCAGATAATGGCATGATGTACAGTTCAACAATATTTGGCATCTGCAGCAATTTAGATTTTTTTTATTAATTTCATAAATCTTAAAATAAATATTTATCAAATAATGGGTCATATTTGTGTCATACTTATTTGTACAGTCTCCCATGTAAACATTTAGCATTTGCTGCACCCTCCTGTTTTTCTTTTTTAAGATATGTATTCTGGGATGGGTAGGCTGGAATTCTGTTGTTATACAAAATTTGAAACATGTGTTTTTAATGCAAAATTAAAAATATAAAAATATCTAAAGAAAAAATAAATCCACATAGTAATGTCCCTATAATGTAACTATAACTTAGGCGTCAAACTCAATTTAGTTCAAGGGTCGCATATGCTCCATTGCAATCTCAAATGGGCAGGACCAGTAAAATTGTCGCAAAAAAGCCTATAAATAAACTGCAATTTCATTTTTGCCTGTGCTTTACTGCAAATAAGTACAAGTAATATATTTGAATGTTCAGATTGAACTAAATGTCTGGGAAACATGAATAATGTTTAGTTTCTTTCTTTCAATGCAATTTCAACAATATTATGCACCAGTTTCTCATTTACACATTTACAGTATAACTTACAGATCACAGTGGATCTGCACAAAACATTTAGTCATTGGTACTGGAGCTGAATAATTAAATATTTAACATTATGAGAACTTGTCAAGATCTAGACATTATTTTAAACTTAAAAACCTTTCCACCACTGCCTGAAAATCCTGACTATTTGAACTGTATCACCACACCAACCAGTAAGGAAGAAGGTTAAATTATTCCTCTGCCATCTAAATGTATAAAATGTATTTTAAATTATTGTTTAGTAAAAAATATATTACTTTGCCAGTGAATGGGCGATAGGATCCCACCAAACCAAACTATTTTATACTGAAACTTCTGCCAGAGATTATTTCTTACAATATTCTGTATTTTAAAATATTTTTACACTAAGCATGTAGATACTTATAGCACTGTATCCTTAATGGGGTGAAGGTTGTGAAGGATTTTAGTTGCAGTTTTATTTGCTCTAGAAACTTGGCATATTTTAGCCTATTCAAGTTCATCAATGTCAGGCCTCAAATCTTGAGAAGCAGCCAAATTCAGAGTGTCCTTTAAAGGAGTAATAAGCAAAATGTCAATATTTTAGATAGAATAAACAAAAAATAATGATGTGAAGAACTAAGAGTAATATTTCAGATGGATTATGGTATAACATCATACCGCAGCTCTCTGTGTTATTCTCCATTCTCTTGTTTACATTGCTGGGCCGAACCATGCTTGCACATGCATGTGAACAGCTGCCACTCAGGGCTCAGCCCCTCCCTGCCCATAAAATACCACCTTCAGAGCAGCGCAGCATTGGAGCAACATGGCGGAGCATCCCAGCAGATTAAACTGTTCTCTTGCTAACCGCGTTATAAAGTAATTTTCCTCCAAAGTTGATGCTGTTTTGCTGTTTTTTTGTCCTTTACGAATATGCGCATAGAAGGCGATGCATGAGAAGGGAAGGAGGGGCTGGGCTGCCACTTGGAGCGAGGTAGAGGTGCAGCTTATTATAAATCTTGTTTTGGTCTACAGACAGTGCTCAAGCACCATCTAGTGGTGAAATATCACTTATTGCTCATGTAAGTCGTGTGTGAACCTTGAGCATAGGTTTGTTTTATTGGTATTCATTATAGAGAACACTTGCTCGCAGAGGTAGGTAGTCTCAAACAGGCATCAACTTTTGCTGTGAGGGCTGTCCATTTGGAGTTACCAAGACAAGAGATATTGACAAATTGTGTCCAAGCTCACTGAGGCAAATTTGTCTCTTAAATCTCAATCACACTACAAATCAATCATTTCAAGTTGGATGTTGACAGGTAGATCAAAAGCCTTGATCATGACGATGAGCAAAAAAACCCCGCAAATTCTGTCTCAAGCTCACCAAAGACCTGAAACCGTTGCCCATACTCGAGCAGTAATCCTGGTATTTTGTCTTTGTAGTGATCCATATGTCCTGTGTTCTCTCTTAAAATTAGCTGGCTAAGCACATCAGAGGCGTAATGCTACCTTCTGCTGTTCAGTTCTGGGGCTCAAAGTTATCTCTCTCTTCTACTCTTATAGAAAGTGCAACATCCAGAGAACAGATTAGGGAATGCAGTAACCTTTACCAAAAAAAAAATATATTTGATATTTTCTCATATATGAAATGTGTACCACCTGGCCAGCTGGATTTGGCCCTAGTGCCATATGTCTGACACCCCTGAATGAGAGAAAAATATTAAACAAGTTTATCTTTTCTTAGAGACGTACCTAGAATTTTTTTGGCAGCTGTTACTTGGTGAAAAAAACATTGTTAGCCATTTTCAGTAGAAGACTTAGACTTAGACTTAGACAACTTTATTTGTCATTTTGTATGCACAGAGTGCGTACAGACCGAAATTTTGTTTGCATACAGCTTGAAAATTTCAGTGAATTGCAGTAGATTTCAGAATAAAGTAAATTACAGGATAAAGTGCAACAGTGATGTCACAGTACAGCAACTGAAATGTAAACAATGCAGGACAAAGAGACAGTGTACAGGTGAGTATTTCTTAAAAAAACATTTAAAATCTGAGAGTTCGGCAGCATTTGTAATGCTAGATAAGGATGCAATGATGCAGATGTGCAGATATGCAAATGTGGTACAGAGTCCAGTTATAGCTTCAGCAGTTCAACAGTCTGATGGACACAGGGAAAAAGCTTTTGCAGAACCTGGTGGACCTGCAGCGGATGCTGCAGAACCTCTTCCCAGAGGGCAGCAGCGAGAACAGTCCATGGTGGGGGTGTGTGGGATCCCTGATGATGTTACGGGCTCGGGCCACGCAGCGCTCAGATGAAATGTCCTTAATGGAGGGAAGAGGAGCCCCGATGATCCCTTCTGCTGTTCTCACCACTTTTCTCACGTTCTTCTAGTCGGAGGCATTGCAGCCTCCACACCACATAGAGAGACAACTGGTCACAATGCTCTCTATGGTGCTTCTGTAGAAGGTCTTGAGGATGGGCAGGGGCAGGCGGGCTCTCCTCATCCTCCGCAGGAAGTACAGTCGTTTCTGTGCCCTCTTCACCAGTGACAAGGTGTTCACAGACCAGGTGAGGTTGTCTAATGTGCACCCTGAGGAATTTGGTGCTGCTAACCACCTCCACATCTGAGCTGTTGATGAGAAGTGGAGTGTGGAGAGGCCGGTTCTTCCTGAAGTCGACGATGATGTCCTTCGTCTTCTCCACATTCAGGATCAGGCTGTTGTCTCTGCACCATCCCACCAGCTGCTCCACCTCCTCTCTGTTGTCCTGGTCGTTGTCGTCTCTGATCAGGCCCACCACCGTTGTGTCGTCAGCAAACTTCACGATGTGATTGGTGGTGAACCTGGGGACGCAGTCATGTGTCATCAGGGTGAACAGCAGGGGGCTCAGGACGCAGCCCTGAGGGGATCCCTTGCTGAGGGTGATGACATCAGAGGCGTTCTGTCCGACCCGGACCGACTGAGGTCTGTTGGTGAGGAAGTCTATCAGCCAGTTGCGAAGGGTGTGCTGAAGCCCAGATGTTCCAGTTTTCCCACCAGATGCTGTGGGATGATGGTGTTGAACGCTGAACTGAAGTCCAGGAACAGCCCACAAATCGGCAGACACTAGTGTTGGAAAATCTGAATTTTAGCAGCTGGAGGCGGAGCGTCAACCAATGAGAGAGACCCTGCTATGTGACGTAGTGACGGATTTTCCAATAATCCGGAAGGACCATGAAAAGCCGGCAAGTTGACTATGGAAGACAAACTCATCATTGCTGTTTGGGCCCATCCTATTATCTATGATCAGTTGAGCTATCACTGCAGAGACAGTAAAGGACCTTGCCTGGAGGAGGATTAGTGAGGACGTTGGGATCTCGGGTAAGTTATCAAAATTTTTAACACAGTAAATTTGTCCCCGTATTTGAGGAAGACAAGGTAGCTCCTCCCAACATGCATCACACCGGTCTGTCCATACTTTGCTCAGAGTGTCCGTGTTGAGGTGTTGGATGCCTTTCTGACACTCAAATTGCATTTGGTCGGCATAAAAAGACATTTAAAAGGAAACAATTTTTCTTGACTTGTCAAGACATGTCTACAGTTCATTCAGGCTGCAGAAGGAGAGTGAAAAATTGTCAGCAGACAACAGGACGGCTGAATGGAAAACAAACTTTCATGCGGGATTTGGAAATGCTGGCAGTCTGTAAACCTCATAGCCAAGGTAAGGACCTACTTTACTTATTATCATTCTTTTGGAAATAAACAAATATTTTAAAATGTCAAATTCTGTAACCATTTAGTGATTGTTTTAACACATTAGCAAAACCCATATTCACATCAAATGCTGTCTAACTTAGTGTGTAATCACCTCTACTCCTAATATATACATGATCACTCATGGCAGAGAGGCAGGAAAAACATATTCTATCCATTCATTCTTGATCTATAGTTCAGAATCAGCTAAAATTGGTATTGCCAGTTCAATATTTTATCAAAAACAGATTTCAAACTGGCCCCCAAAATGATATAATACAGTCAGAATGGGTGAGAAAAGGCAACTAACTAGAGTACACACAAAACTGCAACCCCTCTATCAAATCTTTGATTTCTTAAACTCTAAAATGTTGCAATGCCAAGCCAGACAAAGAACCCGATAATTCAGTCAGACAGGGTGTCGCGCTAAAAGCATTTATTGAAAAATTAAATAAATAAACAAAAATGTGGTACTGGCAGGAAAGAGTGCATAGTGAGCAGGAGACAAACAACAGTAGGAGAGGATGGGCTGAGAGCAGGTCCAAAAGACAGGCAGTGGTCATAAACAAAAAGCAAGCAGGAGAAGGCTGACAAGTCTATAGAGCTGAGCAAGCAGCGTGGTAAACGAACAGTCCAGGTCATGTCCAAAGATCAGAGAGCCAATGAGGTGTCAGAACGAGGGCAAATCTTGACAGGAGAATCCAAAGAGAAAACAGGGTCAAAATCAAGCGATGCAGACAAGCTCGCTGGACAACTACTCACTCAACGCTTGCTGACTATCTGGCAGAGGCTGGCAGTGAGAGGCAGGTTTATAAAGGCAGAGTCACAGGTGAAACTTGTGCAGGTAAATTAGGATCAGCACAGTGAAACTGCTCACACTAATCAGCAGAGTGGAACAGCACAGAGAGTGGAAAACAGCCAGCCAACCCAAAACACACACAGACGGCAGCCAGGAAGCATAAAAGAAGGTATTGTTACAAAAAGATGTGGGTAAATTAATAGGAAATGGAAGCTTAATGAAAAAGTATGTTTCATTCCTATTTTATCTAAACTTAAAAGGGAATCGGTCTGGCTGATAAAGATCAACTGATTAAAATCTAGACAGCAAAAAAGAAACAAAAAACTGTGACAGACAAGGGGTTTACTTTCCATTTATCTGCAGGAAGACAAAACAATGATTAATGCAGTGACACAGACACTTTTCAAATCAAAGTAAAGTTGAAATGACAGCAACTCGAAGAGTCTGTGTTTCATAAGGTTTCAGAGGGCAACAGAGCCTGCTCCTCCTTATACAATGCCACAAACCTGGATGCAATTAGCAGGGATACAGGAAAGTAACATCCTATTAAAAGCAATGGTTCCACTAAAACAAGTGCAAAAATACTCAACATATCTTTTGTATTGTTTGGTCGAAAACCCAGAGAATTTGATCAATGATAAATGCATAGAAATACCAGGGAAGAATGGGTGTTGTATTAGAGAAATTATAAATACTACTAATGAAATCTAGTTCAAAGTAACACTTAAATGTCTAGTTTTTTAGCAGACATTGCGTAAAATGTAAAAATGACAGTAAAGGCGATGATCAAGTGATGATCAAAAAGAAAGATGAAGTTGAGGGAGAAGGAAATAAAATTATCTCTCCACAAAACCAAATAAAAATAAAAGGGGTACATTACTTTTACTGTACTGGCAAAGAATAGGCTACATTTGTTTCCAGCTTGAGAGGGTTGATTTAGCTGACAATAATAATACAAATAAGCTGAGCCCAAACCATTTTTTACAGCTCCTCATATTCCTAATAGTATGCTTTTTATCAAATGTTGCCCCTCCTGGCAATCTAAGCAATTTTAACCTGGTAAGAAACCCCTTATATTATCCAATATTCAACTGAAAGCTTATATTGGATCTGATTTTTAGCCCTGTTTTATTTATCAGTTGGTGCATACTTGGTGAATATTAGGGTGTCGGATATACTGCTCAGCATGACAAAACTGGGCGCACCTTCAGCAAAGTCTCTAAAACTAGTGAGTTGCAATGTTGAATACTCAAAAATATTCATTAATGTTTTGGATGTAAAATGCTCACACTCAGGGGAAGAAGAAAAATGCTGCTCAGATAAGCCAGAGCTTTTATTACTGTATAATTTCAAGTCTTCAACCACTTATGTACTGTAAACTTGCAATATCAACAGCAATTTTAACTAAACTGAGAAAATTGTGTTTAAAGATCCTCTTAAGCTGGGACCACACAAAAGAATGTTTTGCCCAATTTTACCCCAATTTCTGGGGGAGGTCTGCATCAGTCTGCACTGGTTGAGGTCATTGCTTTATTTGTAACTACACAGAATTAGCAGCATAAATGCGTTGGGCATAATACAAGCTATCATCTTTTTCATTCCAACCATGTAGAAACATAAAAACAACGAAGAAACACTTGGACATTCAAAACTAAAACTGAAAGAGGTCATTGAAATACACCAAACAACTCACACATAGCACATAAAAGTAATGATCCTAATGCCTTGGCAAAGTATCCATGCATATTGGATTTTAACTTATTGTGTTATATTACTTTTTTTAAATTATTATATATTTTTTAAATCTTATGGTTCTACAGTAATTAGTCTAAGTTAGTGCAGTGAAATGAGAAAAATGTATATAAAATAATAAAAAAACAGCAACTGATAATAGGCATGTGCATATGTATTAAATGAGTTCTGGCACAATCAATTACCTTCAACAGTCCCATAATTAGTGAAATGCAGTCCACCTTTGTGTTATCCAAGTGTCACATGATCTTTCAGTATAAATACACCTTTTAGAGGCTGCAGCACCACTAAGCAAGAGGCATCGCATCATGAAGACCAAGGAGCTCTCCAAACAAGTCAGGGGCAAATTTGTTGAGAAGAACAAGTCGGAGTGGGCTTATAAAAAAGGTCCAAATCTTTGATTTTCCCCTGATCACCATCAAATCCATCATCTTCAAGTGGAAAAACACATGGTACCACAACAAACACAGTGGGGGCAGCATTAAGCTGTGGATATGTTTTTCACCAGCAGAGACTGGGAAACTGATCTGAGTTGAGGGAAAGATGGATGATGCTAAATACAGGGATATTCTGGAGTAAAACCTGATAATGATTTGAGACTGGGACAGAGGTTCACCATCCAGCATGCATCACTGAGCTCCTGGACAGTCCAAAGTGCAACCTGGTGGCGTTGGATGAACGTAAACGTGATGTCCCAGAGACATTCCAATGGATTTTGTCAGGAAACGCAGAGGCCAATCAATAGTATCAATTCCTTCATCCTCCAGTAACTGCCAGCATACTTTAGCCACATGAGGCCAGGCATGATCTACATCAGGGGGGAACCCAGGATCCACTGCATCAGTGAAGGGTCTAACAACAGGACTATGGATTTCATTCCGGTACCTAATGGTGTTAGGGGGTCTTGTTCATCCTGTCCAGGTCTGTGGGGCACTCCATAGATGTGTCATCCGGGTGGAGTTGGACTGCCTCTGCAACCTCAGTAGAGTCCAGGCATTGCCTCCTGCTACCAGCAGTGACAACAACAACCCCGGTCAAATGCAAAATAACTGTTAAGAAGGGGGAAATGTCTATGGCCTCCATCTGCAACACCATCCCTCTTTTTGGGGACTGTGGCGCAAGAGTTAGAGAGTCCGTCCTGTACCTGGCAGTTTGCTGGTTTGATCCCCTGCGCCAACCGTCTCAGTCTTTGTGTCCTTGGGCAAGACACTTCACCTGCATTGCCTGCTGGTGGTGGTCAGAGGGTCAAGTGGTGCCGGTGCATGGCAGCCTAGTTTGTTTCAGTCTGCCCCAGGGCAGCTGTGGCTACTAACATAGCTCACCACCGTCAGGGTGTGAATGTGTGCACGACTGACTGTAGTGTAAAGCGTTTAGGGGTCGTCAGACTTGATAAAATGCTATACAAGCACAAGCCATTTACGATTTAACACCAAAACAGCTGACACTGATGTTTCCGAACTGACCAGATCAATATTCCAAAGGTTTCACTGATCTTTTTATGTGTCCTGTCCGGCAGTGTGGCACTCAGAATTATTTTCCTAGTGCCAAAGAGAGTCCAACAGATTTACTTTTACAAGTGGGCATTACAGCTGTTGCTATTGAGTTCTGCCTGATGCTCATGCAAAAAACTTTAATAGAAATTATTGTGGGATTATTTCAAACTCAATGGACACATAAACGGAAAGGTAAGAGAGAAATAAAGGAAAGAAGAAAGATGAGGCAAAACATTAAAGGGAGAGAAGGTAGAGTAGAGGAAAAAGAGAATACAAGATAACATCCTCGGAGTCTGCTTCTACACCTGCCCAAAGAGAGACATAAAGAACTACAGAACAAACAGAAAAAGGATCCCAGGTACAAACAACCAACACATGATAAAATCATTGAAAAATACACATTATTATTCAATACAAGATCCATTTAGTGGCAGTCAAAGCTACCTATATAAGGTTTATCTGTATAGAGGTTTATCTGTAAGCATCTGGATCCAAACACCGCTGGGTATTTGCAAGAGTACGCTTGTATATGTAAGGTTTCTCCATACAGAAAATGCTCAATAGTGGCTGTGAGGAGCCAAAGAGTTTTCCAGTTTTTTGGCCGTGTGTCTCGAATTGCCTCAAAGATCCGTTGTGATTTTAAAGCAATCAACCATGAAAATCTTGGACATTTTCAACATTCCTCCTTAGTCTTGTCTTACTTTGAAGACAATCTGGTGCTGTTGAGATCCACTCAGAAGACATGCTTTCAACTAGCACACTTATATGCTATGGGAGACGTAAGCCCTCATTGTGAGATTGGTAATGGTATTAATAAGTTGATATAACCCAAGTTAAAATCAAAATGGAACTACATGACTATATTTGATTGGTATATTGATTTATCTCAAATTCAGATATAGTTCAGAATATGGCATCTGACCTCAGAGATATGTACAGTGGTTTTCTCGGGAGGAAGAGACGTATTAAAGATGAAAAACATCTGAAAGGAGATTAGCTTTAATGAAGAACATTTCTTTTCCGATCTGACGGAAACAGCAGGGGAAAGGGAGTGCAAGCCAAGCAGTGATTGAATGAAAGACAGAAAAAACATTGGAGGGGAGATCTAAGAACTGCCTTTTTATCTCCATGCTCCTCCGTAGCTTTAGACACACATACTGCATGCTTCTGTGCCCAGACCTAAAATTAAGAAGACCAGTGTGTACACACACGCTCGTACACACTCACTCAAGACACGACCATCCTCTCCAATCGGAACAGATCTCATGAATATGATTGACCTTTTTTTTCACCACTGTATGCTAAGCGTGCATAAAGGGGAAAGGAGAAACTAAACAGAGGCAAGCGGAGTTAATTTAGAACAACACATTATTGGGTGCTCACAGCAGATATGGAAAAGGACAATTTAATCGATAAACCGCAAGAATGACAATGACCTCTCAAATCAATGTCTGCACCCCATTTTCTCACTGTGAAAAGACAAAGGCTCCAGTGCAGGTGCTGCTGTTGTTTTGCTTTGTGCAGTTTGCACCTGGGAGCGTGTGTTATGTGTACATGTATGGTGCTGCGGTGGAACAGTTGCCAGGACTAATCATTATTTAGCTGTGGCGAGGCTGGAAAGGTCAGCAGTCTGAAATGTCAGGCTGTGTTCAACAGGAGCCAGATGCAGTCGTGCGCTGCTCAAGTGTCCAATTAAAGAGGGCCGAGTGAGGTTTGAGTGGGTCTGCGTGTGGGAGTGTGTGTGCAACTTTGTGTGAAATGAGAAGGAGGGAGGGTAGAGATTCAGTGTGTTTTTTTTTGTTTTGTTAGCTTTTTATCAGAGTTTGCATGTGTTGGTCCATATGGCATGCGTGGAGAATATTAACTCGTTACTGAGCTTTTTTAATGCTCCACCAGCTTTTTTAACCAGCTCAACTTGCCACTCATTAATAAGATACACATAGTCTTGTCATTTGCTATCCCATACTTAAAAGGAAACACTTTGAATGTTTTTGTCATATACACCATACTAGCAAACTTATTTGTTGATGCATCCAAATCAAATATTTGGCAAAGAATTGGTTGCTCCCAGAAACTCAGTCAATGCCAGCGTGGGACTGTGATAGGATGTAACCTCTATAATGAGTCTAGTTAGGAAATTGTCTCACAGTTGAATTCCACTATCACCTATTAGTGGTATTGTAACAAATTGGAAGCAGCTGGGGATGATAGAAAACTACAAATGTTAAATCTGCATAGACATGTAGAATGAATTGCTACAGACTTTGTGTCAAGTACAAAGTTTGGTGGAGAGGTCCTTATGGTGTCAGGTTAAAGAGAGTCTTAATTATTCAGCGTAAAAAAGACATTTTGGACTAGTTCATGCTCCCAACGTCATAGGACTGGTTTGGGAATTTCTCCTTTCTGTTCCAACATGACCGGTCAACAATGCTTAAAGAACGGTCCATCAAGACATGGACGACTGAGTTTGGCCTGGAACAACTTGACTGGGTCCATCCCCAAACTATAACACAGACTGAAAGTCAGGCCTTCTTATCCAAAATCAGTATCTGACCTCACAAACGTACCTCTGAAAGAATAGCCAAAAAGTGTCATAAAACTCTCTCTGTGGAAAACCTTTTTTGGTAGAATGTAACAGGCAAAGCAACTTTATTTGTATAGCTCTTAAAGTAACAAGACAATTTGTGCATGCCTATGAAATACAGTGGAATACTGGCATCATAATGTGGTGGTGTTTTGCTGCAAAGGGTCTGATACGCCTTTCAAACTACATAGATGACATTGTGAGGAAGGAAATGATTTGTCAAAATATTGAAGAAAGTAAAGCAAATCTGTCTTAGTTAAATAATTTTTGTCATGAAAATTGGGCCAACGGATAATTAAAAATAATAATAAAAAATGAAAAAATGATGGAGGGGTAATGAAAGTTTAATATGAATGCAAACTTCTGACATGAAATTAAAAAAATCTGACATTTCTCTCTCCCACTTTATTCTGGCATTTAAGCAAAAATAAATAGTCTTGGTAATACTAACAAACATAAAACAAGAAACATTTATTCCATTTACTGTGAATGAGAAAAATAAGCTTGTCTCTTTACTATGTAGGTAAATATTGGTTTTGACTATATATAACGGCATGCTGTTTGGCACCTCATGCTTTTTTTCCCTCTTTTACAACTTAGTTTTACTTTGGTTTTCTATTACAATTATATCTTGTGTGAATGGATGTTGAAGGGTGACTCATTCTTTAGAGTAGCTAATGAACACCATTAGAAACAGAGACCAACAGAACAGCAGGGGCAGAATCCTCATCAAATCAGATTTTCCCTCTCGGACACAGTGTGTTATAAAGCCACTAGAGCCTATTAGTTTGTTCACACCCTGTGATTCCAACTGCTGCCCATGTGGTGAAGAAAAGGTGCTGAAAAGGTAACGATGGATCGAGTACGGCTGCAAAAATCCAGCATTTCGCCGCTAACACACAACAACAGCAATGTGATTAAATAAGATCATTAATAAATAACGGCGGCTAACGAGAATGCTGCTGAGCCAATCAAGCAGAGCGAAGCATCATCAAGTGAGAGCAAGACAGGTGTGGAGATGATGAGAAGAAAGGAAGCGAAGGAGCAAAAACTCATTTAATCTGCAGGTAGAGAGAGAGGCTGTCCCGTCTGTGTTTTCCTATTAGAGTCACTCTTAAGGCAATCACCTGGTTTTCATGCAGGAACATAATACGCTTTACCGTGTTCCCCGTGTTTGTGTGTGTGTGTGTCCATGTCCATTCACCAGCTATGAATAGTAATAAAGCAGCAGGTGAGGATTAAAATATGTCTGCCAAGTTAAGGGTATAATAGACCTCTCTTCAAGGCTGCACAACAACAGGCTGAAAAATGACCTGCGATCATTTACGCAGCACACATACTGAGCACTACAGCAGTCAAAGAAAGGAGATTCTGAAAACCGAATGCTCAAAAAAAGGTGCTCCAGTCTGTGTGGAGGGTGAAGAACCACTGGATGATGCTAGTACTGCAATGCCGACATTTCAAAGCCTTTCAAACAATGTCAAGCATTAAAGATTAAGCAAAGCAAATTCAGAGATTACACGGATACAAGTTTGGCATTAGACATTTTAAACCACCAAGGATTTTAGGGGAAGGTGTGCGATCAGCGCTGCATGACATGATTGCAATGCAATAAAAGTCCATCTGCTCTTAAGTTTGCAGCATATAAGATTAGGGCCGGATGAAAAAAGGGTTGGACTAAAAAAACGGTCCATAAAAAGTTTGCATTCTAGCCTATCACGTAGGTTAATACCATGTATTGTTGATATTTTCTCAAATTCTTCACTGTATCCAGGTGCAATATTAATGCTCTAAAAATATTTTTTTATAGACTTCTTCTTGCTGATCTTTTGTAACCTCTCTCCACTTTACCAAATGATCCAATTAAGCAAATGCCAGGAAAATCCCGCTGCAACAGATGAACAGTTTAATCAGATTCAATATAACAGATAGCAGGTGTGAACTCAAGAAGAACGAGTCCTGAAACTGAATTAAAAGGTGCTTCAACAAAGAATTAATCCAAGTATGATCATGCTCACGTCACCAGATTATTTCAAATATTTTTTTCCTCTTACAGCTTTATGTCACTTGAATACTGCAGAATAAAGGTCACATTAAATATGGACCTAGTGTCTAATTTTTTAGATCACAAAAATCTAGCATTTTTAACAGGGGTGTGCACATTTTCAGAGAATCTGGTCTCTCTGTCAACTAGTTTATAACTAATTATCTTAATGTGCCTGTGTAAGCATGCGACAAAATCTCAGCTGTCATCCCTGTTCCAAAAAAAACAAAACACAGTCACTTGTCTGAACGACTACTGGCCCGTAGCACTCTCTTTCATAATAATGAAGTGCTTCGAAAGACTAGTCAAGGACCACTTGTCATCTGACCTCCCCACTTCACTGGACCCATTTCACTTTGCTACCGCCCAAAACGCTCTACTGGGGATGCCATATACAGTACACTGCACTTTAACATGGAGCATCTGGAGAGCAAGAACTCTCTTGTGCGGATGCTGTTTGTTGATTCAACGCCATAATCCACTAGCAATGGGTAATAAAGCTGGACTCAGACACACTGGGCATAAGTTCTCCTCTATATAACTGGATACTGGATTTTCTCAAAGACAGGCTTCAGTTTGTGCGGATAGGCTACAACACATCTACCATCACCTCACCGAGCACTGGCTCTGTGCAGGGATGTGTTCTTAGTCCTCTTCTCTCCATACTGATGACTTGTGACTGTTGTGCAAAGTCCAGCACCAGTCATGTCATAAAGTACAGAGAGTTTAGAATGTGAAATTATACATGTACAAAATTATCTGTTTAAGTGCACCTTATTCTTCAACTGCACTATATATCTATTATATATTCTAACTGTATATACCTAGATATTAATATTATTCCTGATTTAAACATTATCAGGAGTGTAAAGAAACTAGTTACAATTACTCATAATACTGTAATTAATTACAATTTGTATGTATTTCATACTTTTTAAGTAGTTTACAAAGGCTGAACCTTTACTTGTACTATTTTATGATTTAATTTAAGTATTGTACACAGTTACATTTGAATCACATCAGTTACTAAGTAGAAGAACAAAGAAAACAAAACAACTATCAATCTCTCGTTCCATATTTCCCTCATTTGTGAACAAGACCCAGAGATACTTAAACTCATCCACTTGTTACTGTAATATTCTGGTTTCTGTTCTGGTTTTATTTTTAAGTTATTTTACTCTCCTGCTTTAGGTTCTCTGGTTACTTTGAGTTTTTGTTTTGTCTGGGTTTTTATTTACTGTTAGTTTATCCTGTTTTGTCATCAGTTTTAGTCTTAGCTTTATCTTCTGTTTTTAGATTTGTACTTTAGAGTGATTTTGTTTCTTAGTAAGTTTGGTGTAGTTTCTGTCCACTTGTCCTGTCAGCTTTTTAGCTTTGGTTTCTGATTTATTTCTTGTTTTGATCCTCCGCACTGATGTCTGGTCTAATTACCCACTCTCCACACCTGCCTTACTCCACCCCTGTTGCAATCATCTCTGACCGGTTTCACCTGCTTCCTCCTCCATATAAACAGTCGAGACCAGAGATCAGTGCCAGGTCGTCTTGTTGAGTAAATCTGTGCCGTACCGTTCTGTCTGTTCCTGCCTGGTCTGCCCCAAGAATCGTCCGCTTCTGTGCCGTCTTTTGGATTGACGGTCTTTTTTGGTTTTTTCCCTGTTTTGCTTTTTGTTGATAAAGAAGATCAAACTGAACCTCTGCTGGTCTTGCTGAATTCTGGGTCTGCTTTCTCAGTTCATTACAGTTACTTGGGATCAAGTTATCTGCATTTAAAATCTAAGGATTAATTAAAAAATTAATAAATAAAGGATTCAGAGTTTAGCAAGAAATTGCACCAATTTTTCTTGGACAGTGGTGTATGACATGCTATTGTTTTTTTTATACATAGTTACCGGTGTTCTGATGCTTCACCATACCTATCAGACTGGCATAACCTCAGTTAATGTGGATGAACTGCAATTAAACCGGCATAATTGTGAACACATTAAATTCCAACCATCATTTCACTGTACCGTCATGGTTTGGGTTTTGTTATAGTTTATGTTTGTTATTTGATTAATTAGTTTTCTCTCCTGTCTTAGTATTAGCTCTGGTTTTTATTATTTGCTTGTGTTCTGTTTAGTCTTAGTTTGTTTTTCTAGCTTAGGTTTGGTCTTTATGGTTATTTTGGTTCTGGATTAGTCTAGTTTAAGTTTCTGTTTTGGTTTAGTTAATCTGTTTTTCACCTGCCAGTCAATCAGTTTCACAACTCAGTAACATCCAGTCTGTTTGCCTGTCACTCCCCTTCACCAGTCACCATCCAATCAGCTTCAGTTTACTTCCAGACACTTTTTCCCCCCTGATCAGCTCCACCCATTCTGGTAATTAGTTTCACTCCGTTCACCTGCTCACTCCTCTACCTGCCTCTGTCCCCTGCACTGGGCCAGATCATTTTCTTTCCATACCTATTGATGAGTCTAGTCCAGCATTCCCTGATCTCTGTATTGTTTGCCTGTTGACCTGACCCAATTTGCCTTTTTGACTTCTGAGCCAGCCTGATACCTGATTATGTTTTTCCTGCCTGACCTTACCGCCTGCCTGTTTTACCTGACCTGGTTCTGTCTCTGGAATATCTTATTCTGCCTGTCTGTTGCTTGACCGGACCGATCTTTGAAATTTGGAGTTAGCCTGTCCCCTGTTTTGATTTTTAAGTTTGCTGTTTGTCATCTCTGGACTATTTTTGGTTTTTCACAGTCCTCCTGTTTTTGGCTTGATGCCCATTTTGTTTCCACCTGTTTGTCTTCTGTTTAATAAATCCCTTTAAAATATCATCATTTTGTCCGGCCTGAATACTGGGTCCATCTGTCCCTGTTCATGACAGAATGATCTGGCCTCACATGGACCCATCGGCCGACGGAGATTTAACATGTAAAATTTGTCAAAACAGCTTACGCCTTCATAAACTGTATTTTCTAAGAAACAAGCACTAATTAAAACATCATACTCTTATACAAACATTGGTATGCAGTTTAGATAAAACAGTCTAAACTGACAGATGGTGCTATAAAAATCAACTACCGGTATGCTATTCTGACAGGGCATGCCACACCGACAGAACACAGTACGTACTGTAAGACTAAAAAAAACATCATTAGTGCTAACCAGGTGGTATCTAATCACTACATGTAGGAGTCAATAAGTGGACACCAAGACTATGACCATGGAAACATGCTAAGTAATATTTTAAAAATAAATATCAGTTTTATCTGGTACTTGTGATTATAACTTGTATTGGCTAAAACTGAAAAACAGAGGATCAGGCGGTGGAGTCAGTTATTTAAAGCTTGTTGATTTGTGAACTGTAAGACTAAAATACCAGTCATGCTGTGGTTGGTGAAACATTGTCTGCATGTTCTTACTATATCAAGAGTAAAATTCTTTATAAATTATGTCATTGAAGCAAGGCAGAGGTTAAAGAGCTATAAAAATCACTTGTATTATGGATGATATATCAATCACTTGAAATCCCTGAGCTGTGTCAGCGAAAATGGTGGGGAGTACTTCCTGGGTGGGTCTCCAACCCAACACAAGACCAAATGATCACATAATATGTTACAAATTTCCATAATTTCAACACTGATATTTTGCAAATGCTCTTAGTTTATTTATTCCATTGTTGAGTTTTTTCGGTGCCATAACTCTGCACATTTCCCCCTTGAAAATTAGTAACAGCACACTTAAACATTCCTCAGGGAAACTATTTCTTAAATTTAATGGAAAATATTACCAAAACAGAATGTAAAGACATCTACAAAGTACCTGAACAGACTACAGTCGAAGTGTCTGCACTCCTAGAGACTCCAAGCACTCAACAAAATGGATTCCATGGCTCAAAAAGTGGATTTTGTATGCGTCCCCTTTATGTCATTCTGTATACTGGCTAAGCAACAGAAAAGGACTGAATTGAAACAGCCATTAGCGATACTTTTACTTGAAAATGCTAATGTAGATGCTATACTAACAGCAAAGGGCCCATGATCTTTTTTCCCAAGATAAGATAAAAACGTTAAGAAAAATAAATCTAATAAAATCTATTCTGTGCCAATTTTCAACTGGAAGGTTTATAAAGAGTTGTTTAACGTTTTCCAAACAAAATTCACTTAAAGAAATGGTAAAGACATTCTAACAGCAGCAATTTTCACCCCAACAAGTATAAATGTTTTACTGTGAGTTAGATTACTGTGACTCACTTATTTCTGCAAAATCTGTGACTTATATACAGGCACAAGAGAAACAGCTCCGGGACAAGTAAATCTCAGTGATTAAAAGAAAACTTTCTGAACTATCAAAACTTCAAAGTTTGGCCATCTGGCCATACACAGTGTGAAGTGCCCTTTCAGAGGAGGTTATCAGAACTCCATCGATCCATATAAAAAGATTGAGGTTCCTTCAAAGTGTGGAGCGGATTCCGATACACCATAGCTGGAAAATGTTTTGATCAGAACCCCTTCTGATGGGAGTCACAACCTTTCTGAAGTACAGCAAGCTCGAAATAGCAAGGATACAGTTGAGCCCAAATGTATTAATACCACAGGGAAGGTTGAAATTATCATTCAACAAATAAGTTGGTCTGTTATCAGAAATGAGAAAGGCATGTTTAAAAAAAATATATAAATATATATATATATATATATATATATATATATATATATATATATATATATATATATATATATATATATATATTAGGGCTGGGCAACGATTAAAATATTTAATCGCGATTAATCGCACTGATTAATCGCGATTAATCGCATTGTATTTACAAACTCCAAGAATGAATTCAAAAGTAGTGTAAAGAGCACTTTTATTTTAATGTTCTGCTGCCATATGAACAAAAGTGTTGTAACATTTGTAGCACTTATCAGTAACACATATTTAGTGTAAAGCTCAACTTAAACATGTAAAACAAAAAATAGCAATAATAATAAATTAAAGCTTATTGCCACTGACAGGGAATTCTCTTTATGGGGAAAAGATCTACCAAAAACAGGCAATTTCTGAGGTAACAGCAGGGAGCAGCATTACCATTTTATGTTCAATACCAAAATTTAACTTGGCAGTGGTTCCAACTAACTTGTTTCTGTCATATTCCATGCTGGAAGAACTTTAAACTGAAATGCTTGCTAACTCGATATGCTTGCGTTTATTTGACGTTAACACGCGGTTTTTTGTTGTTGCTTTCTCGCGCGCATATAGTGAATGGCAGGGGAAAACAGGCAAAAATACATGGATACTTTGAAACGAGAAGCGACTTCACCGACGGCGTCGATGCAGACCCCCCGCTCCGCACAAAACTTGTTCCGGCCGCCAACTCACCGCCTCGCCTCGCCTAAGCTCGCTCGCGGTACCTGCGGGAAACACCGCCTTCCGCATGTCAGCTGTGTTTTTTTCCGGCCAGCACCTTTCTTCCTCTTTGAATCTGAGGCTGGGCTGACAGCGAGGTTATTGGCGCATTATCGCCACCTACTGTTCTGATTCAAACCCCTACACCGCAGCAACAGACCTTCACAAAATAAAAGCATGTGACCAACATGCGTTAACGCGCGTTAAAGAAAATATCGCCGTTAATAGTCTAATGAGTTAACGCGAAATTAACGCGTTAACTTGCCCAGCCCTAATCTATATATATATATATATATATATATATATATATATATATATACTCCCACACACACACACATCTTATATACACATCTTTGGCAATAGCAATGGAATAACAATGCAAATAACTTTATTGGGATTATGGAAATCTTATTCATATTTTTGCTGAAAAGCTCTTCATCACTTTTCCTCTGGTATTTTGATGATTTATATCTAGTGATGATTTCAAAGCTACTAATGCAGCCGTAATAGGGACATAGTGTCCTGTGTCCTATATTGGGCCAGTCTCAAGCCTGGATAAATGGAGAGGGCTGTGTCAGGAAGGGCATCCGGCGTAAAACCTTTGCTAAATCAAGAATATAATCTCCACACCGGATCAGCTGAGGCACGGGAAAACAGAGGCCGCAGTTGGTGCAGATGAGTGACAGTGTAACAGTGTGAATTGGGTTGCTGGTGGTCTGCAAAGATGAGGAGGAAGAATAAGAGGAATACATGTCTGTGGGCAGAGAGAGTAGAGGAAAGGGAAGAGTCTAGGACTAAGAGTAGGGACTTTGAATATTGGGACTATGAGAATAGGCTGATATGATGCAGAGGTGAACATACTGTGTTCAAGATAACAAGCAGAAAAGTAACAAGGCTAGCATCTGCTCTACCACGGTTTAGATGGGAAGACAAATTGTGTAGGAGTTATCTTCAGATAGAGGAGTTTTTCAAGAATGTTCTGAAAGTAGGAGTATCAGATAAGGTGATGAGTCTGAAGCTAGAAACTGAGGATGTGATGTTCGATGTTGTTTGTGTTTATGGCCCACAGTTGGGGTGTGAATTAGAGAAAGAAATATTCTGGAGTGAGTTGGATGAAGTGATGCAGAATATCACCAGAGTCCTGATAGTATGCCTGTGGAGGTATGGAAGGGTCTCAGGGAGACAGCTAAAGAGTTTTTGACTTGGCTGTTTAATGAGATCTTAAAAACTAGACGATGCCAGAGGAAGGGAGAAGAAGTGTGCCGTTACCAATTTTCAAGAGTAAGGGAAATGTGCAGACTTGTGCCAACTACAGAAGAACAAAGTTGACTCATACAGTGAAGTAATGGGAAACAGCTTGACTGAAGTAGAGGCAGAGATAGCATTGTGATCCTGTGAGTGCAGGGAACAGGTGGAGGGAAAATCTACAAAGATTTCAATTCAATTCAATTGGATATATATAGCGCCAATTTACAACATATGTAATCTCAAGGCACTATAAAAAGTAAAATGCAATCAAATCATACAGATTGGTCAAAATGTTTCCTATCTAAGAAAACCCAGCAGATTGCAAGCCTAGACAAGCAGCATTCACTACTCATGAAAGATGTGTGGTACCCCAAGTGACTCCTTATGGTGCAGAGAAGCAGTGGCTCTACTTTCAGCTCCTCCCCGGACAACAGAGCTCCTCACCCTATCTTTAAGGCTGAACGCAGCTACTCTCCAGAGGAAGCTCATTTGGGTCGCTTGTATCTGGGATCTCGTTCTTTTGTCATGATTCATGACTATAGGTGAGGTCAAAATGCAGACCAACAAAACATGTTGGTAAAATTAAAAGACTACTTTGAATCAAAATCTGCCAGAGGTATAAATTATTTTGGGATTAACTGTATCTTTCAAGGATGATAAGAAAAAAGTAATAAACTTCCAACAAGATGTAAAAAGGGCATGACACTATGACCATGTTGTGACTAAAGTTTGGAAATTACTCATCTGGTAGAGACAACCAGCTCACTTTTAAAATAGCTGAAATCAGTTGTAAGCTATAATGTCATTTCATAGAAAGTTACCTAACCAGAAACCATCATTATTTAGTCACTGCATTAAGCGAAAAATGTATTTGTTTTTTTCCCCTTCTCACTTCACAATTGTAGATAAAGTTGTTTTGATTCTCTTACAACCTTGTATGTTCTTAAATCTCAGTTTCTGTGATTGCCCTCTGTCAAACAGTCAAGGCCACAGCTGAGTGTTGCCTCAGCCCTGGACCTGAGGAACAGCTGCAATGTAAACATGCTAAATTAACTGGGTCTCCATGAGCCTCACATATGCATTATTCTAATCAAAGCATATTAGATCATCCAGATACTTTAGACATATGGGTCTCGGTATCTTCCTCCCCGGTGCCATCTGTTTCTCTCCACTTCTCCTCGCTCTCCATCTCAGTGGATCCCTCGCTCACACAGCTGCCTCTCTGAGAGGCTGGCAATGATTTTGAACTGAGCAGCTACTTTGTGACTACTCATATTCCCACTTTCAGTCAAACTTAAAGCACCATATGCATGTCTGACTGCTTGATGTGTTTCTGAGCTGCACGTTGGACACGGTTTAAAATATTTTCCTAGAACCAAAATCAACAAATTCAAGTATAAAACTAGTGTTGAATTATAAAGAGATCCATTAACAGAGTAATGAGGAAATATGATTATAAGGAAAATATATTCTAAAATGATTTTGTCTTCATGAAAATGTCTTTCAGTATGTACAGCTAAAATAATTTCATACAGTAAAGAATGTGAACATTTTAATTGGTCCAAACAAATGTTTAAATTTCAACATGTGCTGCTCAGCGTATCATCACTCAAAACAAGCTGGACTGATTTATGCATGGCTTAGAAAGCAAGATGAGGACAGGGTATTTTGAACAGATTATCAAATCTTTTACTTACAACTTAATATATTTGTTCTATTGACATGATAGAGTTCAAGAAGATGGTGAATGGCTATTTACTACAAAACTATTTTTGTTTAACTTTTAGAGAAACTGGAAAATCTTTAAATATTTTCAAGCCTCTGTTGCTTGAATATTTGACTGATTTACTTTCCATATAAATGTACGCGCAAGGTTTATTTCAGGCACCTATAAAAAAAAAAGATATATAATAATTGCTGGCTGTATACAAACCACTGTTTTTTTCTATCCCATCTTCACTTACAAGAATGACAGCAGAAATTGTTTTAATTGCCTGCAAGTTACGAATAAAGATTCAATTACAAAAGGAAAGTGTAAGTTTTCTAATGAGTGCTAAATGCATATTGAAGGAGGCATAAGGGAATCTTAAATTAGATCACTATATTTATTTGAATTTACTGGGAAGGTTTTGAAAGTGAAGGCTTAACAAAAAAATAAATAAAAATACATTTCCACACAGTCTATAAATCTATCAATGAAGACAGAACCCGACAAAGAAATATTTTTTCTAAGGTTGGGATTCCTATAAGTTTCTAATTCAAATATCTTTGCTTTTAAGTTTAATTTGAAGTTGTGTATCATTTTAAACCATTTTTAGAGCAAACACAAAAGTAAATGACAAAAATGTTATTTTATTATCACAGAAAGAAAAAAGAAAGAATAAACCGCAAGAAAAAATATTGCCCCTTATTCTTCTGACAACATAAATATATATGCTGTGCACACTGTGACTTTAAAAAAAAATCTGTCGGGTTTTTGAAACATAACACATCACAGCCACAGACAGCCTTCCTTAAAAACGAGCTCAAAAACCGGATCAGGATGCAACAACTCAGCAGAGGTCCAGCTGCAAGGCTTTTGACAGCACAAGCAAAGCTGTCTCTGCTCTTACTCCTCTGTCCGACTGTGCAGATATGTGCACAGGGCACCCAGAAAACAGCATGTTCTTCCTTTTAACACCTCAAAGTGAGCCTCACAGTTTTGCTGGCAAGTTTCATCATTTCAAATCAATATCAAACCAAGTTATAGAACAGGGGGGGAAAAAAAACAATAATGATTCTGAGCATTGACTGATATTGAGCTTTTCTTCAGGATCATAGCAAATTATGTTTATTTCTGTGTCCAGGTGGTGCCGTGTTGGGTCGATTGCAGGTGACAGTGAAGCCAGGGAAATAAAATCCCAGGGACTTACCAGAATTGGTGATGGTTAGAAGGTCTAGGCGTCTTTGTTGCTGGAAGAAAAAAAGAAAAGAAAAAGATAAATGTCACAAAACGTTAATCAATACCTTCATCAATTCTCATATTTTAGTTTTGCAGAAAGTATATTGATCTATCTCACATGTATGAAAGTGATTTACCCCTCTGAATAAAACTAGTAACAGTTTGGGCAGCAGCTTATTAATCAGATATAGACTTAATGTGTACAGTTTTATTTATAAAGGGCATTTCTTTCTGGCACAGTTGTGAACATTGAAAATGACTTTTACTATGGAAGACGATAACAGCAGAAGGCTGCATGACAAACTACACTCTAAATACCCTCCTAAGAAAATGGCTCAAGTGTTACGATAGGTTTTGGGTTGTAAGGACTCTTCCTCCATTACCGTTTGTGTGTAAGTATGTGTGTTGAACAACTATGCGTGTGGTGTTGTGTTTCAAGAAATTGTCCAATTTTACACTTGATCTCTCCTGCAGCTAATGAGTCTGGAGGAAGTTTGAGGTTTTACCCCCCTTTAAACCTTGCTGCAAGCACATGCGTGGACAAAATTGCTGCCGCACATACAGATACTTGACTGCTGAGCACCGAAGTAATCAACACCTCAGAGTTCCTCATCTAACCGTCCCTGAGGTAAGAAGATCTTCACTTCCAAGGAAAGGATGAAGGGGCTGTGCTTATGCATATAGAGAGATGGCAGTGAGTGTGTGACACAGTATGGGTGGGTCAAAGTCAACGGCAGCATTTAAGACCATAGACATCATTAAAATTCAAGCACCATTCTGACCATTCGGGAAGGGAGAGCAAAGAGATGTTCGTCACACTTGGAGGCTTTTCACCTTGAAGACAGCTCTGCATCTTAGCAAATTCTCTGATGAAGCTCCTAAACACTAGTTTACTGCTCCACAGATGCTTGTATGCAGAAAGTGAGACGAGGTTTACAATATATAGGGAAAGGAATTCCCAAACTACAGAAGTATTCACAAGGGGGCATTCTCCCCTTAAACAACCACAAACCCATTTGTACTTAAGTGGGATTTTATGTAATAAGACAATGAATACCAGCACATAACAGAGAAGAGCGAACAGAATTTGACATAGTTGGTTTCATTTTAAGATAAGAAATTGAAGGGGGGCTTTTGCATCCCGTTGTCCTTTCTCTGATACCCCTAAATAATATTCACCATAACCAACAACCTTCAGAAGTCACCTATATCAGTAGGAATCCACCTGTTAGATTCCATCTCTGTATACATGCAGATCTTGTTAGAGAACATTAATAAGCAAGCAGCAGCATCATGGAGACCAACAGACACAGCAGGTCAGGGATAAAGTAGTGGAGAAGCAGGGTTAGGTTTGGACATCTCGCTAAGGACTATTTAGTATACTAGCCAAAAAAGAAAAGAGAGTAGCTCAACAGCAAACCTTATAAGACATGACTGTCCACCTGAACTGACTAGCAAAGGGGGAATTAACCAAAAAGAAGTCAGGAGGTAACAGAGAGATCTGCAGCTCACGATGGAGAATCTATTAGACATGCGCCCCTTAATGAGTGGGAAGAAAAAATACATAAGACACTGCACGGTACATCAGCCCCAGTCAGTCCCCAAATTAAGTTTCAAAACCAAGAGTCATTTTCCTTCCTATTCAAAATTACCTGTCAATCTATCACATCGAATTTATTGTAAAATTAGTTATATATAAAAACTGTCCAAGGGTATGAATACTTTTGCAAGTGTCTACATGGATCTAAATACAAACCAAATTCCAAAACATTTATTCTATAAGGGCTATTAACTATGTGGGAATAGATACCAGTGTCACATTGAAGGATGTGAAAAGAGTAAGAATGCCTAGACTGGTGACCAGAAGCAGCAGAGGTCACTGTGACAACATAAGACAAGCTGGGTTCATGCGCTCCGCTCACAAAGATTTACACACACATATCTTTGACCCGCCCACTTTATACACACAGTAGGTTTACAGTCACGTAAACACCAACAAGTCTCCACATTCAAGCTGATATGGAGCAGGAGCAGCGGTTGTTACTACTCCATATGAGAAGTCCCTGAAACTAATAATATGTATGTTTATGGCACAAAAAGTTAACATTTTTTCAGGAAAATACTTTTTAAAAACATATCCACTGTGCAACGCAGCTGGCCATCCTCCCCGATTCTGGGTGTATGCTTTTAAAATGATTAATCTCTTCAGTCGGTCAGGAAACTGAGTTAACATAAAGACTGACCTAAATCTGTTGACACGGCCACAAATGGGTGTTTGATTGAAAATGAGCATCTTTCAGTTTTGCATGTATTGAAATTAATCGATTATGTATGATTTTAAAGAGTGGAAATGGAAATTATTGGATTTAGGTTGGCTAAGTAGATAGATTGATACACGTATTTACCCTTGATCTATAGCACTTTTGTAAGGAAAACAATTTCAGCATCAGAGAAACTGAGCTGGACCCATGAAAGATTTGCTAAATACCCACCACGGCATTTCCTCAACCATACCTAGTGCTGACGCTGCAGATCTTCATTCTCAATTCCGATTTTTGGCTGAAGATGGATTTTTTTGTTCGTTTGTTTTGTGTTGTAGTTCATAGTACTAATTTAAGAGAATGGTGGATATAATTGCTACTAGAAGTGTTCAATTGAGCTTCATAAAAAAACAGTGGATAGTGGTGTCTCTATGTTAGAATGAAGTTGTTGAGCAAACGTAGCCAACAATATTAAAACTATTTCATAACAAGAAAATGAAAGGTATGAAGAAAATAGTTTTTTGTGGCACCGTGGCTGCTACTGCTGTAGAGAAATCTGTGTGGATCTGTAGTTAGAGCCTTGACAGTGACGTAAAATACGGATGAAGTGCAACATGACTGTTCAGACTCCTAATGCTTTGAAAAAATATCCCACAGGTCTCCAATTTTGTACCATGTATGGAAGTGGCACAAATTCTTATTTTTTTTGGGCAAAAAGATACGATTTTGGTCACATTTGCCTGCTGTGTGAACATAGCCTTATAGTTAGAATAACAGACTTAAGGGAAGCAAGTTATGGACCACTAATTCCAAGTTTACAAGACACTCTGGATCAATTTAAAAAGTAAAGCATAAATGTAGAAAAAGGATTTAGTAAAAATGTATTTTAGGATTGCAACTATATATGGCTCCAATGATTTTAGAAAAGTAAAATTGTGGTAAAATGGCCTGTACCAGTATAGCATGTTATCACGTCATGAAGGCCCAAAAAGTGCTTTACACTACATTCAGTCATTCATCCATTCATCCATTCACTCACACATTCACACGCTGGAGGTGAAGAGCTACATTGTAGCCACGGCTACCCTGCGCAGACTGACAAAAGCTAGACTGCCATTCAATCTGTGCTACTGGGCTCTCTGACCACCGGGAAAGCGGCAAAGCGGTGACATGTCTTACCCAAGGACACAACAATTGAGACAGTAGGGGTTTCAAACCGGCAACCCTCCGATTACGAGACAAACCCCCTTGCTCCTCCACCAACGTTGCCCATTCTATTATATTATTTTTTTTAAATAAATAAAATAAATAAATGTAACTCTCCAGAGGTTGGAGTTTTCTAATATTTTCAGTCTCAGATTATGCTTCTGCTATAAAAAAAAACATTAATTTTTACTGGCTTATTACTATATGTTTACCAGGGTTGCCAGTAATTTAAAATGGTGCCTTATATTGTGACTTTGTGTGATATAGAGTGGAAGTGAAATAACTGAATAAAGGATTCTTCTTTAAACATATTTTTTCAAAATCTCCTAAAATATAATTATCAGATGTCATTCGTTTACTTACAGACACTGTATTAAAGTCAAAGTAAACTGGTAATAAATATACATTCCACAATATACAAGAATGGTTTCTATCAACACAAACATGAATGTTTATCATCATAGGTATCTGAAACTTATTTAATAATGGAAACATAAAGTTTTCGGAAAAGTTAAGTTTGTGTTCAAGTCAGCGTAAAATCTTGGACAGGGAAAAGCTGATGTGACCTGTTGAAACTTTATTCAAGTAGGTTGATTAAACAAATCGTTTCTGTATCCTCTACTGCTTCAATGGATTTCAGCAAGTAAAACAGTGGCACTCTGACTCTTAATTTCATTAACACCTTAATTTTTAACACCTTCTTCCACACCAACATAACGAAACACAGATTTTAACAGTTACACCAAGTATAAACCAGCAAATGAAAAGTGTGAGCGGAGTTCATTCTCGCAGTGCCTAAAGACAGATAATGAATCTGTGATAGAGAATGACAAGACGTTACGACCACTTTCTCTTCCTGCTGCTTTTGTTAGTCCCAAAATGGATAAGGGGCTTAGTGTTTCTACTACGGAGGAAGACACTTTGTCAGAGAGAGAGAGAGCGAGAGAGAGAGAGAGAGAGAAATCTGACTCAGACAGAATAATATTAGGAAAAAGCATTTCAGGGCAGAAAATAGGATTGAATTAATCTTTATCGAACATAGCTGAGAGCTGAGGAATCCCATACTGGGTGAAGTCAGCCCAGCTTCACTTCCCTGAACATACACTGTAACAGATTACAGAAAATACAAAGAACCTCAGTTGCTATATGAATGACAACCCTATAACCATTTAAGCCTGAACGTCTTTGCACAGCCTTGAGGCAAGTTTTCAGAAGCAAAAAATTTGAGATGCATGTTTTGACTGACAGCTCAACACAGTATTGTAATGAATCACATTCAACCCAGGTGCAAACTTAAAACTACAGAACTGCCTCTTTTTGCGGGCCAGTTCAAATGAGCTTTCAGAAGCCTAACGTTAAAAAGTTTATGATAACACTGGTCAATTTGCAATATATTTCCCTGGCTGGGCTTTTTGTTACCTAAAAACAATATTACTGTATACAAAGTTTAAAATACAAACGCAAAATAGCATGAAAAACATAACATTCAGGCCATGCAGTGCATAAAAAAACAATATCATAAAAAATGGTGGCAATGATTCATGACAACATAATTGGTTCCTCTAAAAGAAAGCGACTCAGTTTTAGTTTTACAGGTAAAATGTTTTCCATGATGGTCCTTCTTCTAGAAAAGGCTGTTTGTCCTCAGAGAAGTTTTACGTTATGCCAACTACAATTGTCACTTATTGAATCAGTAGCTCTAAGAGGGATCAAAAACTAAGCGCCCACAAAGCCTTTGCAAAGGAAACAAATGGATAGGATGTACATTTGCATAAGTCAACATTTTCCCCATGACTGTCCAACAACCATGTGCCACCTGAAGCTACCACCCAGGAAGTGGAGCTGTGACTCCATGCACCACTGAAAGGAAAGCTTTCCCTGGACTAAGGGCAGGATCTGATTATCCGTTCCCTGATTTATGGCTCAGGTCAGTTTAGTGAGAGTTGAAACAGGAGTCAGATCTCATGTAGGGCATACTCACTATTTTACTGTGCCTGCTTCTGGTGCTGGTGAAGTTGGTCAATTATAAAGATAGTCCTGAGATGATCATTTTATCTCCTATTTCCACTTTACCTCTTAGGCTAAAATTAGGAATTATGATTTTGAATTAGGACATTTCTTTTTCTTTTATCTCCTGGGAAAGCGTTTACCTCCGGGTAAATCTTAGATTTCTAATCAGTTTATATATTGTAGTGTTAAGTGTTGTTCCCTGGTCACATTTTCTCTATTTAACTAGTAGTGTTGTTTGTTAGTTAGTTTTGTTTGTTTTGTCAGTAAACAGCAGATAATGGTTTTAGAATAAATTAGGTACTTGATTTTTGTGATTTCCAGAATTAGATTTTTGTACCGATTTCAAATAAAATCCTAACGCTAAATTCCAAGCAATGTAGAGAGATCTCTGGCTTATTTTGATATTGAATGAATTTCTTTCACCAACTAAAAAAAGAAGTAATCGATAAACAAAATGACAAGACAATCACAATCAACACATGCATATTCATCTGTATGAGCACCAACGCCTCCTTACATATCTGTATATGAACTTTAACGTAAATTGAAACTACTAATATAAACAAAAAAATATTCCATTGCATAAACCTGCAAGTATAACCTCAGATGTGACCTTGATTAGTAGTAAGTGTCTGAAAAGGGGTATGAAGAAGTCAAACTTATTTATTCGTAACCCTTTTCCCTCTTGTCACCAAAAACGGAATGGTTAACTACTTGTTTCCCGTTTGATTTCTAGTCTTCTGATCAAAAAATCCCCAAAAGAACCCATACATATATATACACAGTGCGCTATTGATAGCCAACTATAAAAAAAAAAAAATTCACTCTTTAGTTTATTTCGATAGATCACAAGACTAGTTAATGAGTGTTTAATGTACCTCTAGTCATATCCACAGAGCTATGTGCGGGTTGGTGTGTGTTTCTGTGTTTCTCTGCACCTCTCCCTTACAAGGTGTGACTCGCAGGTGTGGTCCCGCAGCTGCAGCTCATCGGGACAAATGATAAGGATCTTTCCACTGTATACACAATGGTTGCTTGCACCAGAGTCAGACCAGAAATGAACATGCGTCATGCCTTTAGTTAGCCGTTCCCTCAATTCTCTGCCGACACCATCTCCCCTCCTGAGCCTTGCAATGTTCCTTCAGGGTATCATGGACTGAAAAGAGTCTCCAGTAAAATCTTGTGCTTTCTCTACCACCTTATTGCCTTTCTAATTGTGTTATTGACCTTCTCCATGGTGCTCTGCTCCCATCTGGGTGTTAGCATAATGTGCCTTCCCAGAACAGGGGACTATGGAGAAACACATAAATGAGTCGGTTAAAGCTGGAACAATCTGTCCATTTTCCTCTGGGAGTGGTGTCCATGCAATTGCTAACCTCCTCCTGGACTAGATCTGGACTAGATCTGCTTCATCTGTTAAATAATTTCCCACTATCTTACAAACGTAGAAAATAACCCAGAATCTTGCAAAGAACTAAAAAGATCCAGCACTTCACAAATTTTCAATAAATCTGTTAAACCTTCCCACTGTTTCCATAATTGTTGCCTGCACCAAAGTCAGACTAGAAATTAACATGACAGCTTTAACCTCCTTACACTCTTATTTGATTGATATTTTACTGAATTTTAACCAAATCTGTATTTAAAATAACAGCAGTTTAAAGTTATCAGCAGGGAAAATCTATCTGCCCAAATTCTACAGATGCTTCCCACGAGTAAATTCTGACTGGACCTGCCTGTTAAAGTGTTATTAGGTCAAAAAAACAAGAATACAGATGAGAGTCAAAGGTGAAGAGCACCCAGCTGTCACTGTTGTCTAGCCAGCTATTACACAGTCTAACAATGCAGAAGACCAAGAGAATGAAATCACAAAATGAACCCAAATTGGCTGCAGAGTTACAACAAAGCAAAATTGCATTTTTATTTTTTTTGTATACAAACAATCTGAGCAGAAAGCTTAGACCAGTGCCTATATTTATGGATGGTTCATGAGTGCAAGTCATGACAAAGAGGCAGCTTTGCTAAGACTTCCAACCAAAAGAAAATTGATATTGTGACAAAAAGACAAACCACACTGTTTCTCTGTTAATGCTTTCATTTGATTCTACGGTGATACGTTTCTATTAGTCTCTCTAGAGTATATGCATAATTAATTTTCTGTTTAACCAATTGTCTTCTAATATGAATCTGACAACCACCACCCCTTTAAAGAAATCTATACCATTTTAATCAGTATAAATATGGTAATTAAACGATCCAATCTGCAGACGAGACAGCAGACTGTACCGACATCCCTATCTAAATGGAAGCAAAGGAACGAGGAGAGAGTCAAATGGAGTGTCAGAGGTGGATAAAACCATTAATGCACTAAATCCCTGCTTTATAACTAAATTAAATATTCATACACAATCAAACCCAAACCCATTTGCCAATATTTCCTACAGAATTTACTTTTCATATTTGGTGATTGTTATCTGACACACATAAAAGAGGCTGAGGATGGAGAAGGACAGAGGGTGCAAAAAACTGTCTGGGATAGGAAAGAGGAGCCGCAAAAACCTAGCTAACATTGTAGCTCATTTAAAATTAATGTGGAGTCAATATGACTAAATTACTTTGCAGCATGAATTTTCAGGACACTTTCTCAATTAACACCCCCCAAAAGAAATTAATAAATAAATATACAGACAGACATCATGAGCTCTATGCTTACAGATATATTCTAAAAAAATACAAACATTTTATTAACAACATTCATTTGTGAAAATTATTTTTAAGTACATGAAAAAGAGCGCTTCATATTAAAGAGCTGTGATTTTTCTTTGATTGGAGTTGAATATAAACTTGTTGATTTTAAAAGCTGAAAGTCTTCACTTTATGTCCATATTTATTCCATTAATGTCATTGGATGTGTTCTATTAATAAATCTAAACAAAACATAACATAGTGGTTAACAGTTTGGCTGGTTTATAAACAGAAGGAATAAGAGAGAAAAGCAGCTGGGGTGTTTTTTTAAGGGGACAGTTGTGTGTGCATTTGAGGAGAGGGTTAAATTTATCACTAAATGAAAATGTAGTAGTTGTGTAGGTTTACAATTTCTATGTGAAAAATAAACCATGGACTAAATTCTCAGTAAAAAAGCAGCAGCCATTGACAGCCACTTAAAATAGGCTAAATCTGAAAGGAAGAAAAAAGTCTAAATTTGTGGCAACAAAACTCAAGCAGCACTTTTTGGTACATTCATTGGTCCATTCATTATCTGTCATGCATAAAAATTATGTGACCGGCTGTAAAAAGGAAAACAAAGACAGTGTTAGGTGTAGAGCTTTTAAAATGTTTCAACATCATGTATTGCAGTGGCTCGATAATATTTGGTGAGTCAATCTATAAACTTAATCACTGTATAAATACATCTATTCTATGTAGGCCTCAGAGGTTTGTTAGAAAACATAAATAAACATATAGCATCATGTATCATGTCAGACCAAGGAACAGTGGTGGAGAGGCATAAAACAGGGTTAGGTTATAAAGTAATATCAGCTTAGACATCTTACTGTTCAAACCATCATGCAATGGAAAGCGTAGGACAAGAAGACCATGGGTCAGAAGCAGCCAAGAAGTTCATGGTAACTCTGGAGAAGCTGCAAAGATCCACGGGTCAAGTGGGTTATTTTGTTTTACTCCTCAATTGTGGCATTAATGATAAAGTGGAAGAAGATATATGATTTGATTAAATTTGACTTTGTAAAGTCAGACGTGTGTTGTGAATTGGTGCTAGATAAATAAAATACAATTCAATAACTATTATGAAAGGCAGCCATAAAGTAAGCAGTATAAAGTTTGGGGCAAACACTGGACACATCAAACCTCTGGAACAAAGTGCTCTGGGTCAGAAGTCTCAAACTCAAATCCTCGAGGGCTGGTGTCCTTCAACTTTTAGATTTATCCGTTGTCCTACACACCTGCATCATAAACTACCTCACTAGCATGCAGTCAAGATCTGCAGAACTCTGCTAATGAGGCCAGATAGGAGTCAGGTGTGTTGCAGGACACGGCCATCTATGCTATAGTTTGAGACCACTGCTCTAGGGTATTCCGAAAAGCAGGCAAGGTGAAAACTAGTATTTAACCCTAAATTTGGGAAATCCTAGGGTTTTCCATTCCAGAAAGACAGCCTAATACATTGCCTCAGTAACTCATACTCTGAAGATAACCTTCTAGCTCACAAATTTTCTGTGAGACACCTTGTGGGCTTTCATTCTTCAATTCTGACTGATGTTGAAGGACAATATTTATTAAAAATGTCCTCCAAATGGTATATGTTTTTTAAATGTAATGTTATTGCTTTTCCAATTCTGTAACAAATCGTTATTTGGCAAACGCATATAGTGGAGCAGCTTGGATGGATCACGCTGCATTTCTATGCAAATCAGAGCTTCTTTATCATGCTGAAAATTTTTAACGGCAGCAGTGCGTTGAGCTGTGAGAAAATTCTTAGAACTAAAACACCCTAATATTCACAAATCTGTAATTACTAGAAAGAAGTTTTACAGGATTATTTTAAGTTTGGTGATGTAAAATGTTCAATCAGAATTCCAAGTTACATTATATTAGGTGAAATTGTTCTGGCCATACTGGAGCAACCTCAGAATGAAAATGCAGGACTATGTAATTAATTCTCAGGAGCTTTCAGATTGCACAAGATATACAGAAATCCCACAGTGCTGCTGCTGCAGAATATGATGGAGATTTTGTGAATGGAAATCTTTCAAAACATCATTGACTATAGCAATGCAGCCTCAAAGGGGGACAGTGTCTTGTGTCTATGTGTGATGGTCCAAAGCCCAGATAAATGCAGAGGACTGTGTCAGGAAGGGCATCATGTATAAATCTTTTGTCAAATTCACCATGTTAGCCTGGGAGTCAAGAATATGTTCTTGACTCCCAGGCTAACAACAGGCTCCATTGGTACTAGTGACCGACAGGGTACCGGTGGAAACCACTCTACTAATGGTAGAAGAAATGCTGCAAAAAAAAAGCTGGGGGAGCGAGAACAAATTTATTGCCTGTCGCAGAGTTCCGGTATGTAGCAAGCTTGAGAGTAGGGACTTTGAATGGTGCAACAATAACAGGACAAGCTAGAGAGTTGGCCGACATGATGCAGAGCAGGAGAGTTGATATACAGTGCATTCAGGATACAGCGCCCGCTTAACAGCAGACGGCCCACCAATCCGCCAGTCGATCTCCTGCTCCACCTTCCCCTCATTCGTGAACAAGACCCCAAGATACTTGAACTCCTCCACTAGGGGCAGCACATCCTCCCCAACCCGGAGAAGGCACTCTACCCTTTTCCGGTTCAAGACCATGGTCTCGGATTTGGAGGCACTGATCCTCATCCCGGCTGCTTCACACTCAGCTGCGAACCGCTCCAGTGAGAGCTGTAGATCACGCCCTGACGAAGCCAATAGGATCACGTCATCCGCGAATAGCAGAGACGCAATCCTAAGGCCACCGAAACGGATCCCCTTAACACCTACACCTTGTTCTCTGGCAAATGCCAAACGTCCTGCACAGTGTTGGGCTGTAAGCATAACCCCCACCTGTGGACATCAGGCCCTCATACCACCCTCATGGAGTCTGTTTCTGGTCGTTTGAGCAGACACATGCACATTTGTGGCCTGCTGGATGTCATTTTGCAGGGCTCTGGCAGTGCTCCTCCTGTTCCTCCTTGCACAAAGGCAGAGGTAGCGGTCTTGCTGCAGGGTTGTTCCTCTCCTACGGCCTCCTTCATGTCTCCTGATGTACTGGCCTGTCTCCTGTCTTGCTAATTGCCTCCAGGTTCCACCTGTTGTCTATTCCTTTTGCACAACAGCAGGTTAACTGATCTGAACTGCTTCTTAAGTGGAGAGTTTGATTTCACAGAAGTGTGATTGACTTGGAGTTACATTCTGTTGTTTAAGTGTTCCCTTTATTTTTTTTGAGCAGTGTATTTTCCACAACCTTTCAGAGCAGTGGAAACACACAAATCACCCGTGATTCCTTTTTCCCGAAAAGGGGCCTATGTATATTCAAATAAATCACAACATGCTTTATTAAACAGGTTATCCTCTGCACTGTCTAGATCATATGTGATGAGGACCATAACATAACTAATGGACCCAGGGTGATAAACCTAAACATTTGATCTCACAATGGAGAAATTCACCTCCATTTTAACCTATCCCCTTGGGGAGCAGTGGGCTGCCGCTGTGCGGCGCCCGGGTAGCAACCTGGGATTAAGGATCTTGCTCAGGGACCAGAGTGCAGGCTGTGGGGATCGAACCGGGTACTTGCAACCTTCTCAGAGCGCAAGCGCACTGCTCTAATCACTAGGCCACCACTCCCCCTGTAAATACTCTATATTTCCTTTATCAACAAAGTGAAACATATGCAATACAGTCATATGTGATGAGTTCACAGATACCTTCAGGAGGACAAAACTCCCTTTCTAAAGACACTTTATTCAGTACTTGAGATGGAGTCTCAGCAGTGGTTTAATGAGACCCAGGGCAGGATTAGAACCTTTGTTCACATGACCATTGTCAGATACCAGTTTCACCCCCTGTGTAAGCTCTGGGTCACCACAAGATGGACACGTGATGTTGTTCTCTTTAATATTGTACTTTATGGGGAAAACAACAAACAGCATTCTGTTGTACAGAACAATAACCATCCTGTTTTCTGTGCAGACACCCAGGATAGAAGGACAACCAGGGGTACAGTTTTCAGTAACTATTTTGCTGATTAAAACATGTCCAGTCAAAACAATGACAGCAAAAATAAAGACAAATATGTCACATTAATGTGTATTTTCATTCCCTGAACATATAAAAAGTAGTCTCTTGAATATTGTTCAGTTTACATGTTTGATCTGCAAAAATCTTTCCACCCTAATTGGGGCAACAGTAGTAGGATTCTGTGGACAACAGTAATGATTTTTAAAAGCGCATATTTGTCTTAACTGTAGTCTGAAGAAAGGCTAGAATATGTGCATAATATTCATATATTTATGCATATCTTTTTCCCCATTATGTAAATCTGTTCTGCTCTCTTAAAGGAAAAGGAAAAGATAACAATATGTTTATCAAGTTAATGGGTAGGGAAGTGATCCATAATAAAACCTGCTTCTGTATTCTCCTCTGCTTCTCTCTCAGTGGCAGTTCATTGTGTTGCATTATTCTCCTCATGTGAAGGAAAATAAAAAAGCTGTTTTTTTTATTTTAATAAATTTGCAAAAATGATTTATGTATCAGCTGAAAAGAGAATTGTGTTTGAACACAATTGTGATTTTACATTATTACAATGGTAACTGTGATTGCATTAATTATTTTTTATGCTTATTTTAAACATTCTATGTGGTCCACTACACAGTAATCTAGGCTGTATGTTACTGTGTGAATTTGCACTACAGATAAATATTGAATATATACAGAAGTGCATTCATAGTTTCACATTTAGTCAGACAGTTTTTTTGTAAGAAGAACCTTGCTACTATGTCACTTTAAAGGCGCACATGACCACATATTCAGTAAAGTAGGCAATTTTCTGCTGCAACAGTTTCAAAACTCTTTTTTTTCTTGGTGAATCAATACATCAGAGCTCTACGAATAACCCTGAACAAGTGTAGCTGAAGTTGAAGATAATCAGGGTCGCTTGAACTTGAATCAGATCAGCTGTTCTGTAACTGACAGCTCAGCGTCTTTGTTAAGGATAAACCAACCTAAAGTTCATGGAGAGTTTTTTTAACCATCTTTCTGGAATATTCCACAGGTCACATGATCCCATAACCAAATTTTTGGCCTATGTGTGGCGAAAAACAATCTCTGCACTTTACCCTGAAAACATCCTCTTTTCGAGGGACATGGTGGGGATGCTTTTTTTTTTTTTTTTTACCAAGGAGCAGAAAGCTGATCAAAGTTGATGAGAAGATGGACAGAGCCAAATACAGGGCAAAACCTGTAAGAGGCTGCAAAATACCGCCGCATGACAAGAACCCAAAACATACAGCCAGAGCTACAATGAAATGGAATAAAGCTCCATCAAAAGCTACCTGCTGTCCAAAGAAAAAACTGAAGCACATCTACAAAAACACACACAAGGATCTGCCTATCATACAGACAGGGTCGCAGCAGGTGTCAGTGGTTGATGGCTTTCAGAGTGAGGCCATCTTTGTCAACAGAATGACTAATCTACCTTCTTTCACTGCTTTCATCGTGTATCAGCTCTGCATACCGCACTTGCATTGAGTCACTGTTTTCACTTTAGCATTTCTTTAGTTACCCCCCACAGACACACACAGACACACACAAACACACAAGCACTTTATTTAAATTGGAAGCATTCTACTGTCTGTGTGTTTAAAGGCATCTTAGTCATTGTCCCTTGGTAACACAGAGCGGAGGTGAGGTAAGAATGAACTAATGGGATGAGCTGTTCAGGTTATTTTTGGGTACAGCTGTCTGGCCTAACGAAATCCCATACATAATGAAGTCAGAGAAATACAGGTGCTAAAGACATAGGGGTTACAATAACTGTAAAATGTAGTGGAAAAATGGCTGCTTGCCAGTAGAAAAAGAGATCATCTCTCTTCTTACGCAGGGGTGTCAGGTAATGTTAGCTGTGGCACAAAGACGAGCTGGGAGAAGATAGGAGCAAGCGCGGATGGGATGTAAGGCGATGTTGCGTGACCAAGACCTCTTAGTTAAAAATACAACAAATTATATAAAAAATGTATCCCTTCAGAGAGCAGAGACCAACTTCTTCCTGAGGGGACGGAGAGGAGGGCCACCTGCAGAATGAACACAGTCTTTTTTGTGCCGCTTTAACTCTGCGACCTCCAATACAGAGGTATGCAGTAATGTGACAACTTCCAAAAGAAATGGCATGTGCAGGTATGTAAACTGACAGGTGGCTGCACTGTACAGCCGTGCCACACAGGCACATATATTTGTCTTTGTTCACGCAATTAAGAAAAAAACATGTTTCAATTTCACCTTGGTCACTGATTTCAACCTTTAAATGTATATCAGTATGTACAAAAGAAAATACAAAATGAGGTAGTGACATTTAAATTGCTGTAGTCTGGCAGTCCATAATGTAAGGCACTGTGCTTTGACCTAATCAACAGTTCGCACCATATTTAAAACTTGTCCGGTAGCCATTTGGTGCAACAAGATTAGGTTGGATGAGATCTCACAATATTGAAAGACCATGACATTTATTCTGAAGTACTATCCATTTTTTGTCTAAACTACCATTATGGGGACCAGAGATAAGTTAGGGGTACATTAGACATATATTTAGAAGTAAAACAGGAAGTAGTTCTTGACCTGGTGTATGTTGCAAGACTGTATATATGACTTTTATATTGTTTGAAGCAGTATTTGCTTAAGGTAGATTAAAGAAACAGCACCAGATAAGATATGAATGATTAGTAATCACTACAATAATACCACAATTTGCTGACAGATGTTAATCATGCTAAAGTTGGCATCTGCATCAGAACGTTCTATCAGTGCCAAATAAAACAGCTTTATTGCTGCATTTAAGGAATCTGGACTGCCTTTGAGCACCTCGAGTTCAAAAGCTAAAATACCAACCTTACCCTGACAATTCCACGCAGAACACAGCTTTTCTTTAATTTGTGCAAGCAATAAAAGAAAGCATTGTCAATTCTTTAACCATTCTCATTTCCAAAATGTGTCGCAGATGGGGAGCTGTCCTTTGCAGTTCTGTGTGGGTATCTTTTAAATTTAGTTTTTAACTCTGTTCCCATTTAAATTGCCAAGTTAATTTGTTTTTTTATGATTACTGTTTTTTAAGGTAATTGATGTCTTGTGTCTGTGTTAAAGGTCTCTCTTGTAAATGAGACAACTTGTCTGAATAAAAGTACATAATAAAATAAAAATAAGGGGATGGATGGATGGATGGTAAATGGCTTGTACTTATATAATGCTTTTAACCAGTCTTGATGACCTCTAAAGAGCTTTACACTATAGTTCAGTCATTCACCCATTCACACACACATTCACACCCTGACGGTGGTGAGCTATGTAAGTAGCTACAGCTGCCCTGGGGCAGACTGACAGAGGCGAGGCTGCCATGCACCGGTGCCACCGGGCCCTCTGACCACCGCCAGCAGGCAATGCGTGTGAAGTGTCTTGCCCAAGGACACAACGACAGAGTCAGTGAGAGCAGGTGAACCCGCCAATTGCAAGACGAACCCCCTAACTTCTGTTCCACCGTCAGATGGATGAATGGATGGATGGATGGATGGATGGATGGATGGATGGATGGATGGATGGATGGATGGATGGTATTTGCCTTGATGACTTGCATTTTGTTTCTTTTTTTTAAGGCAAATCAGAACTGCATAAGACAGGGAAAAGAATGACAAATTATATATTTTTTTGGGTTATTGCTGGCAAAAAAGAGAAAAAAAAACAGGGAACCCTATCATCACCATTCCACTACATTCTGATGTTTTTTCATGTTATTGTTTTCAGTGGTATCTGCTCTTTAGTTCAATTGTGCATAAAAACATCTATGTAATAAGAGGTCTCAGAACTACCTGCTCTGGCACCAGTTGCTGGTCAGAACTCAATAAACTACAATAAACTGAAGATTTCCCATTAATCCAGAAGCACACAGACACTAGCACCCCGCGGTCTGTCCTCTGTGGTGTGTATCTAACTAGGCTACCCAAACACTGACCTCCTTGTTGTTTGGTCAAGTATACTCAGGTGAAGCCAGAATTATGAATATTGACCTACCTTATTGGCCAGCTGATGTCTTTAACGACTTGACTTTACAATTTACATTCTAAGTTTGTGCATCCATGACTGCACTCTTGCAACTGCATACATGTATTTAGGAGTACATGGCATGTGTGGATAAGTAACCTAAGAGCCTCTGCTGAGCCAAGACTTTTCAGCTTGACCGGACAAAGAATCAATGGTAGCATCTTGACACTGGGGACCAATCAATGACTTGAGAACACTGATAGCATACTTGATACTTCCACACACAAGCAGACTGAATCAGACTCAGACACATACAGATCGGCTCTATCTATCATCATATCCCCACTGGGCTGTGACTGACCCTTGCCTGATGGAGTGATGGAGGAGTGACCTGATGTTTACCAGGAAACAGCGAATCGATGCTCGTCAGGTTGCGGACACACAATGCCGCAGCACTATGACGTAGGATCAAGGACTTCCATTACCATTACTGGCTCTAGGCACCGGAGAAAACATTATCAAAACGATAAAGAGGACATAACATGAAAAATGTCACTATTTTGTGATGGATGAATGGACTCAGTGAAGCCAGATGTTTATGGAAAGAATACGTAACAGAGCACCTAAGAAGTATCACTGGTGCAAAAACTGACCTAGCTGACTGCTCAGTTACTCAACATTTGCATCTGTGGTGTGGTGTTTTAGAAACATTAGCCAGTTTAGCATGTGACCTGCACTGAAATTGTGCCCAAAAGAAGAATTATAACCAACTATATAGTACTGAAAACACATGGAAAACCAAAATATTCGAGAAGCAAAAAAGTTTTTGAATAAATCTGAATGCTGAAGTATCTCTGTGAATTAAGGGAGGTTGAGAGAGTTAGAATATTAAATGAGAAACTTTCCAGACTAGAGCAGAAAATGGAGGTGTATACCTAAACCGATCAAATCTGTTGCCAGAAAATCACTCTTAAATCATTGTATATATAGCACCATCTACACTAATGGACACTTATTGACTCAAAATAAATTATACTTTTCTTGTAATGAAAATGTTTGAACAACCCAACCTCAAATTCAAGTAATTTATTCAGTCAGAAAAAATGCTATACTAATAATTTAAGAAATAAAATAAAACAGTGAAATCTACACTTACTGCTCTCTTCTAAGAATTTATATTTAAGCTAAGTCTTTTAATGTTAACTTTTCGAAATAGTGCAACTGGGAGGTTTTTTAGTAATGTACGGTGCCCCATTTCTTAGGTTCATAAACATAAAATGGCAAAGACAGTTTCTCTTTTTCACTCTTCAAATTGGAAAGACTCAATCTATTGTTCAAATGAATCCAACTGTAACAAACAAGGTTTGGACAGAGACAAAAGAGTTTTGTTCAATCAAACAATGATCTTTAGAGTAAAGGAGGTAAAACAAAAGTTTTAAGTACTGACAGTGGGGGTACCAATAAGCAGACCAGTGGTTTTGTAAGAAATGTTTTTTCTTAACCTTGGATTTGTTTTCTCCTTTATAGAAGATTAGATTGAAAAAACATTATGTGTATGATTATGATAATGTTTTTACACATATTTACCCATTCATGATAATGTTTATGGAGCGTATGTGTGTGCACTCAGCTTTTAACCATCTATCAGACCTCAAGCTTTATGGTGATGACCCAGAGAAAGACAATAAAGGTTAAGTTTCTGCTTGAGTCTCACAGTAAAGCTGTGAGACCGTCTAGAGTACATTTCTGTACATATTTTGTCTTGAATTAAAGGTTTAGATTTATTCTACATGTTTCAGTTTATGATTATGCTGCAACAATAAATTATGAATTATTTACTGGTGTGTTTGTGCCTTCACCAGAAAACATCATACACATTTTAACAAGACGTTAGGAAATCCTAACCTTTGAAAAAAAAAAAAAAAAAATTGAAATCAAAGTTGAAAGACTAAGCTTTCAATTAGTTATAAACTCCCCAGACATGACTGACTGCATAGATGTGAAAAGGATCATGAGCAATACAGCCAATTTTCATAATACTACTGCACCAAGAGGATGCTTTTTACCGTATTTTCAAGCTCAGAGCACAGTCCTCCATCAGGGAGTTTAACAGAGTGACCTTTCCATTTTTATTATGGCGTGTTGTCTATTCAGGTGTGGGTTGAAAAGTTTTTATCTTTAAGAAACATCACAATACAAGCGGTATAGTGGAAAATCCACCTAGCTTTTGGGGTTTTATATTTCCATTATTTTCTATCAGGTGGGTTCAATCAAATGTGAGAAAGAGAAAATGGAACTGAGATTCCCTCCATATGGGACTTGGAGCTCAAGCCTTCAGAGATGTCAACAAACTTTTTATGTTTGTGTGACAGAAACTATTGCTCCTGCTTCTAACAACAACGAACTTGTATATTGACTCACCACTTTCCCCTTCTCTACAGCAACTGTATTGGCGTATCAATAGACAGGAATCAAGGTTGAAAAGTTCACCCGTATCTCCTCGAGGGCCTAATTGGAGCTGAAGGTCAGGAGACGTGTATTTTTCTATTGGTTTATCACCTTGATGGATCCAACAGCAGTAGTGAATGTGTATACGTTCAACCTCTAAAACAGCTCTGCTCTCTTGTGTTTTTCTGCCCGTTACATATATTCATTTTTTTGTGACAATGCTCCAAACTGATTTAAATGTCTGCTATTATCAAATGAGCAGCCAAACACATATTAGGAAACAAATTGTTGCGTGACTAAAGCCTTTTCTCCAGCGCAACTTTTCCTATTTAGCTGAGATCAATCAGGTATTGGAATAAAGTGCTGAATAGTTCTTTAAAGCTGAAGCAGGGCGAGCGGCTGTGTTTACTAGTAATTAAGCAGGACAATAATTAGCTGCATAAAGAGAAGAGAAAACATGGAAGTGGGGAAGGTGCGGGACAAATGTGCTTGGAAAAATACACAATTAAACTGCAAGATGTGTGTGTCTTTTCTCTGTGTCACCACAGTCAACACCCTCTACAGATGTTGCTGTGTGGACCAGATGGATGCACCGTTTGGTGTCTGGGAACTTCTAACACAGTTTGTAGTGAGAGTGGAGCTGAGAGAGATGAGGATGAAGCAGGATGGTGTTCAAACAGCATTTGTTTGAAGAAGACAAACTCACCAGAGCTCACACTCAGCGTTACACATGTCTGTTAAGAAGTAGGACGACATTAGGTTTTATCAGTCCCCTTGATCTTCTCTGTCTGGACAGGGTCAGCTTGCTCGCAGCACCAGGTAACATGGAGATTTTTCCACTTATTATTGGAGGGAAACAAACCTACACTGATCATCACATGCATACAGTCCCAGTAATACTGTCCCAGGTATCATAATGTTTCACAAAACGCTTGAAGCCATGATTTAACCACCCTCTGGCCATCTCTGTGGGATTACTGAACGGCGAGGGAGA
This sequence comes from Fundulus heteroclitus, assembly GCF_011125445.2. Taxonomy (NCBI): domain Eukaryota; kingdom Metazoa; phylum Chordata; class Actinopteri; order Cyprinodontiformes; family Fundulidae; genus Fundulus; species Fundulus heteroclitus. The sequence goes on along the minus strand of NC_046369.1, from coordinate 21,937,591 downwards.
AATAGGTTAACCTAGTGCTCTTGTGGTCCAAGTCATGTCTAATATTTTTTAAATTAATCTCTGAGAATTATATGATTTATTTAAACTCCAAAAATGAACCTTGTTTTATTCAAAAAACAAAAGATGAAAACCTGTATTCCTATTGGGAAAACACTGTAGGAGCAGCAAGAAACAGGACTTAAAGGAGCACTAAGCAAAATGACATTATTTTAGATAGAAACAACTAAAAAATAATTTTGTGAAGAACTAAATGTATCTTCTTAGATGGAATATGGCATAATGCCAAACACCATCTCAGATCAAGGCAGTGAGTGGTGGTTAGGAGACAAACCCCTCTGGTTTGAGTTATAACTAAAAGAATAATAAAGTCAGACTTTCAGACACGTGCTTTCATGCCTTCAGTTTGATCCTTTAGCATAGCAGATGTCCAACACTCCAGTTTTATACTCAATAATTTTCATTCCATGCATGTGGGTCTGTGAGAGACACTTCACTTATGACAGCTCTAATCTGCGTGGAATAAGGACATAAAAATTGGTGATTGATAAATGATCAGAGGCTGCATTGAGGGGCTTGTGTTTTAGGCTTTATAATAAGGTTTTGTGAAAAGGGGTATTGTTGGTAAAAAAAAAATTCACACTAATTTTGTGCTCTTAATGATATTTCATGGGGAGTGATAGTTCACAATAATGCTGAGGACAGGGCTTTGGTAAAGACACGTGCCTGAGAAATAGGTTTCTGCCAAAATATACTAACCAGTACAAATAGGCTAATTCTTTGAAGAACATTGCCTAAATATCCTATATGAATTATCCCAAAAATGATTTGATGGGCTGCTCTGCAACTTGGATAAACTTTTGCCAAACAGTAAAAGTGTGTGTAGATATTTGAGCCTCTATATATAATATCCAGCCCTGTGGTTTAGTTTCGCAATAAATTTAAATTTGATTACACAATTATTGTTTTTAAAACGCATTAACTAACTTTGTTTATCATAATTCCTCCCTTAAAGTATTGGGTAAGATAACTGTCAACATAAACATATGCGCAGGTCTCTGAATTTGTAAATGGAAGTCAAAAACATCAATAAATTTAAGATTTGTATTTGTTTCTGGTTGTCAAATCATACAAATGATTGACCTCAGATGTTTCACCTGTGAGCATACAATTTTAGAAGTTAAGAATACAAGTTACAACTTTGCAAAACTGCAAGTACAAATCCAGAATTTACAAGTGCAAATCACAAATTTACAATTACGGATCTACAATCCCTGATGAAGCTATTACACATCCTACCAGTTGGTGGCAGTAATGACATGTGACAACAAATGTTTCATCTGTGAGAACGCAAGGGGTGTTTACTTCTTCGTCTTTCTCTTCTTCTTGTTTAATGGAGGTTGGAGCTTCATCAGGGTTTGTAGATTTATACTCGTAAATTTGTGATTTCTTCTGGTAAATTTCTGATTCGTACTCGTAAATGTACTATTTGCACTCGTAAATGTATGATTTGTCCTTGTAAATTTGTGATTTGTACTTGTACTGTTGCAAAGTTGTAACTTTAAAACAGTACAAATCACACATATGTGTGAGCTGACAACCAGGAACAAATACAAATCTTAAATTCATTTACATTTATTGACTTACATTTACAAATTCAGACACATACCCATACGTTTCTATTGACAGTTATCTTACCCCATACATTTAGACTGGTTTCAGCCTAATAGAGCCTGCAATTGTGAAGACTGAAGGTTAGCACTTGATGTGTCGAATTCAGCAAACCAAATGTTTTGTTGACTTTAGAATACATTGTACTGATCTGCTTAAATAGAATAATTTTTGTTAATCAGTAGTTACACCTCTATGCAGCTAAGAATGCACAGGCACAAACTTTGCCTCTTCCCAGAGGCTTTTTCCCCTCTCTGCTGGAGTTTCAGCTATACAGGTAGCTCAGTCAAGGTCCCCCCTCCTGTCAAGAGTCTCTTCACCCCTCCTGAGATAAAACAAACAAGAAAAATGTCGGCTCACGCATCTGTAATCACCTTAGCTGCATCCCCTGGTACTGAGGGCTTTTAATTTGCTGCGCTTTTAATTTGTTTTCACAACAGTTTCGGTCAAATTGAATTTGTTAATTAAAGCAGCAAAATGAAATGCTGAGTATTATTGACGAGGTGCTAATTGGGTTAGTGTGAAAATTGGAGGTAGGGTGAAGTGGGTGATGGCTAACGAGAGGGTAGGGGCAGAGGAAGAGGACATTTTTGGGGTATCAACGGACAGGACAAAATCACATTACAGAGCAGTGCAAGAAAAGCTACCTGCCAAGTGGTCCTGTGGTGGCCGCAGTAAGCTGCATGTGTGTATCTGTGTTTGGATTAACAATACAGAGCTCTCTGTTATTTCTGGCACCTAGGATTTGCTACTGCATAATAATACTTCAAATAAATTAGTTGGCATAATAATATAAAGTAAAGCAAAATTGTACAATCAATAAAAGTTCAAACGTAATATATTGCAAATTTAATTTAATAGCTTTGGGTGCGGACTCAGCCATGTTAAAGACAACAGAACCACTATGATTTTTTTTTTTTTTAAATGTAACTGCTAGGTAAGGAACAGACACGCTAAAGCCCTATTTTAACACTATTAGTTTTACCTTGGGACCTCATTTAATAAATAAATTAACCCCCTTCGTCAACTTTTTTCATTTGCACGGGATAACCCAACCCTGAGATTTGCTAAAATTGACGGACATCTCAGCTGCTCATTGTGCATATGAGCAACTGTGTAATAGACGCAGTGCAGCCAACACTCCGCTTATAAGTGTCTCTGGGGTCTCTTTTTTCTATAGTCACTAGTAGATTTCGTGACATGTGGATTTTGGGCTCGTTTCTTAATGTGCAGTTGCTTATTTGGGCTTGTCTTTTCTACAACAGAACCCCTTCTACTGTCTATCGAACTGTGCAACAAGTGTTAGACCTTGCACTGTTGTTGCATTTTACAGACAGCAAGAGCCGGTTAATGTCTGTTCCCATACGTAATACGTACCCCACCACCACCACCAATACGGTTTAGCTGGCCAGGGACCCAGGATTTTCTTAACACTCCAAGGCAGCCTCCATTCTTCACCAAACACAAACAGAAATGCGTCCATGAAACAAAGAAAATAACCTATACACATATCGAATGTGGTCCATTTCTGTCCAAATTAGTCACATAGCTGTATATTTGCATTGGATTAGCTTTATCACAGAGCCTTGGAGGTCAGCAAAATATAGTAGGTAATTTGCAAGGGAATTTTTACTTTACAATTTACTGACATGGCACATTTGCACGGGATTAAAAACACAGACAATCTCTGTAATTACTACAAATCACATGTGGTCCTTAGGTAAAACTAATCCCGTGCAAATAAGGCTTAAGACTCTACTAGCAGTTTTATAAAATAAAAGCAACGCACAAAGCACAACAACGGCAGAATAAACCTGGACGTTGAAGATATCTTTAAAGGCAACACACAACCATACCAGAGCCTAACCCCGCCCACATCTAATATCTGAAAATTAGGCGGTGCCCAGCGGAACAGGGGATGTGCAGAGGGTGAGGGCTGGGTGTGGTCTGGACTACTAGAACAAGGTAAATAAATGCTAAATAAACTAAATGAATGTTAAGCTAATAAATCGCTGACCTGAACAATCGATAAAAGGACTGCAAAGCTGTCTAATCCAACTCTCTACAAAGGCATGAAAGACACTGAGCCGCTTAAATACCCCACAGCAGCAGAGCTACTGACATCAGTTTTTACTGAGTGACGTTACAATAGCTTTCAGCCAATACTAGTACTGATTTGAAATTCACTAGTAGTGCATGAATTAAATCTTAGCAGGGTGCCACACAGATGGTTTTAAATACAAAAGTAGGATTTCAACAAATGTGTAGTAACTTGTCAAAATAATAACTGGGACATGTAGACAGCACTGTAAGACAGATCATACAAGCTAATATAGTTTATAAGCCAATAAAGTTGTTTTAGGGGTGAGGCACACTTTTAACTCCCACTAAGCAACAGCCACTGTTTCTTAGCAGCAATCTAGTATTAAAGGACATTTATTTCATGTCCACATTCGCAGAATACAGCTGAAAATCATACTTTGATTATACACCTTAAGCCAGTCACCTACTCCACCCATTTTGCATTATTTATACTCAGTGTGCTCCCTCATCTGGAGGATAAGTCATGCAGTGAGCATTCATGGCAGACACACTCTTCCCTCAGGGTAAACTTTGTTTATTTATTTTGAAACACAAGCATGTTCAAGTATTTTTTCTTCAGCATGTGTGCAATTTGGCAAGAAGTCTGTACAGCATGGTAAGTATATATGTCTTTCTTTTAACTCAGTGAATTGCTTATTAAGCTGTGGCATCATTATAAATACCAAAGCAGCATGTTTTTAGTCCACCCGGTCTTCCATTTAGGTATATTAGTTTTAAAACAGGGGACACATGAATTTATGATAAGCATGGCATTGTGTGAAGAATAACTGAGGACTGTTGGGGATGTGTAGCCCTGCAGCTTGTCGGTGAAGTGGAGTAAACAGAGGAAAACTAAACCTATCCTTACTCTATTAGATCTTTAGTATCTTTAGCTTTCTATTGTGAACTTCTTTGTTTACAGAAATGACACAAAGACAGCCAATGAGATCATTAAATTCTTGAACTCGAACTCTGATGAAAGGTATTATGAATCTAGGGCTGAGTGTTTGTGTATATTCACCCGTATATTTTCATTATATCATATGCACCTTCTCAGCAGTGAGAGAAAAAACAAATGCAACACCATTTTCAAGAAATGGGATTGCATTTGCTACGATCACAGAGTTTCCTTCTGGGCATGTTGCACTTATAATAAGACTTCATTGATTTGGCCTGACTCGCAAGGGTAAAGATGGTAAGCTCTTGTATTGGAAAGCAAACTAAGTTAGAGATAAATGATAAATATATCACAGATTAAGAGAGAAGAACGTTATCTGAATAATAAAAACGTGAGAGAAGGGAAAAGTAAATAAAAAGATGGACGGCTTGGATTAAAACAGGAAACTGGGTGAGATTCTCATCAGTGGTTGAGTTAGAGAGGTGATTATAGAGCTAATTACAGCCTGAGCAGTATCATTGATAAGGTCCCAGCCCAAACCTGATATCAGTTACTCCCTTATTCACTGTAATAGTGCAAATTTGTAACTGTAAACATGTAAAGTCCTTTGGAAAAGTATTCACACCTTTTGAACTTTTTCTATATATATATTTCACAATACAACAACTAACTGTAAATCTATTTAAAAGGTACTAAGAGGCACTCAAAGTTTGCATTACTGTGAAGTAGAAGACAAAAAAATCTAATGTTATTGCCATTTTTGCAGATTAAAATCACAAGCAACATTTAGCCACCCTTGAGTAATGACATTATAGCACCATTTTGTTAACTGAAATTACAGTGGCAAATGTTTTTAGGAATGGCTTCAAGCTTCACGCATATAAAAAACTGAAATCGTAGGCATTATGCAAAATAGCCTAATTTCAGCCAGATTGGGTGGCTTTTGATTTTCTATTCATCCATTGGATCTTCTGTGAACAGCCACACATTTAATTGGATTTAAGTCTGGACTTGGACAGGGCCATTCTAACACTGGAACATGCTTTGATCTAAATCAACGGTCTCAAACTCCAGTCCTCCAGAATGTCCTGCAATTTTAAGATATGGGTGTTGAAATATTTTAGTCAAATGTGTAGGACAAGGGACACTTCTAAAAGTTGCAAGACACCAGCTCTCGAGGATTTGAGTTTGAGAGCGTTGATCTTGCCATTTCATAATAGCTCTCGCTGAATTTTTAGTGCTGTTTCCTGTTGGAAGATTAACCTCAGTTGATCCAGAACGCTTTTGCCGTGCATCCTCACTGAAACTAAGAAGGTAGAGCACATCACCCTGGTTATAAAGTCCCCACACTGTCTCTCTGTCTCTCAGAGAATAGACTTTAAAATACTTCGGTTAGTCTATAAATCACTGAAAGGCTTTGCACCTAAATACATCACAGACTTGTTATCAGTGTATCAACCCTCCAGACCACTCAGGTCTTCTGGCTCAAATCTACTCTGCATACCTAGGAAAAGAAACCAAATATGGAGAAGCAGTGTTTAGTTCTTATGCTCCACTTATCTGGAACCAACTTCCAGAAGACTGCAAAAGTGCTGAAAACCAGAGAGAAGAGGCATAGGCCAACTTCACCTCGCAAAAATAGCAAAAACTGTTCACATGTTTGCAAACAGCTAAATTTTATCTCCACTGCCCGCATGCACATACCCACACAGGCACTCAGCAGTCACTCATAGCTCACCTTGATGGAAAATGCTACAAGAATTTCTGAATGAAATATCTTAAATGTGCAGCTAAATAAATAAAAAAAATGTTTTCCATCTTCACTCAACAGACCATCACTATATAATTTCAAGTTAAGCTGCATTCCCTTCAAGTTTATCAAGTATAAACAGCATTAAACAGTCCAAACCTCACAAAAATGTGATCTCCACTAATAAATGTGTTTGTTTCAAAAAGATCATCACATCATCGGTTCTAGGGGTGTTGTTACTTTTGTCAGGTCCTGTAAGAACAAGAAACACTCACTAATTTGGAGGGTCTCACTAATGGGATTGTGTTTGGCTGTTTCTGCCTAATGCTGAACCTCAGACAATAATTCTGTTTTAATCTCCTAATTTCTTTTCAGGACACTGTTTAGGTTTATACACCAAACCACTTTGATAGTGTCAGCCAACAATCACCATTCATAAAACACAGCCTTTCAATGAGCCTCATTAAATCGACTGGTGCATAAAGCACCATACAGCTTCTTGCTAAAGTATTCACTCAAATAGGCTTTTGGCCTCTTTTGTTACATTCAAACCTGTAATTTAAATGTTTTTAAACTTATTGTAAGCGATGGATCTGCACAAAATAGTCTAACTTGGCAAAGTGAAATGAGAAATATAGCTATTGAAAAAACTAGGCACTACATAGTCACATGCCACATACAGAAATTTGGCATGTGCCTATAATGTATGTATCCACACCTTTGCTATGAAGCCTTTAAAAAGTTCTGGTGCAACCAAAAGTCACATAATTACTGAAATGAAGTCCCCCTGTGTGCAAACTAAGTGCCACATGGTCTGTCTGTATAAACCCACCTTTTCTGAAAGGCCTTAAAGGCTACAGCACGACTAGCAAGAGGCATCACACCCTGAAGACCAAGAAGCTCTCCAGACAAGTCAGAGGCAAAGTTGTTGAGAAGTACATGTCAGGATGGGGTTATTAAAAAAATGGTTGTTGCTCAACCAGAGCACCATCAAATCCAAATGGAAAGCACACATTACCACAACAAACCTGACAAGAGAAGGTCGCCCACCAACACTCAGACCGGGCCATGAGGGCATTAATCAGAGCTGGAGCACAGAGACCAAAGGTAACCCTGGAGGAGCTGCAGAGCCTCACAGCAGAGACTGAAGAATCTATCCATAGGAGCACAATATGCCGTACGCTCTATAGAGCTGGGTTATATGGGAGAGTGGTCAGAAAATAAACATTACTCAGAGTAAAAATAAAAAGGCATGTTTTTTGACTTTGCCAAAAGGCCCATGCTGTGGGGATGTTTTTTTTTTTTTTTTTTTTTGTTTTGCAGCAGCAGCAGCAATGACTGGGAAACTGGTTCAAGTTGAGGGAAATATAGATGGTGCTAAATACGAGGATATTCTGAAGCAAAGCCTGTCTGTCTGCTTGTGATTTGAGACTGGGACGGATGCTGACATTCCAGGAGGACAATGACCCGAAGCATACAGCTCCCAATAAAAAATATACTACAGTTTCAGAGTTTTATGCATGTTCTGTACATAAAATGGAGGAAACTCACACACAGCCTATTGTAATTCCAGGTTGTGAAAAAGCAAAACACAAAAAGAAAGCAAAGAGGGAGGAATACTTTTGCTAGGCCTTGCATTAGATAATACTGTTCTTAATTGTGGCTTTAAAAGGCTACAATTTATGTTAGAGTTTATACAAAAAAAAAAAAAAAATAGAACAAATTTTTTTCAGTGTACTGCTGAAGAAAATCCAGAACAGGACACGTTCAACACATTGAAACATTTTTGTATTTTAAACATTTTGAAATCATCAGCTTATAAATCTCTCCTTGAACTGCCTGACAAACACATTGAATGCAATGTACAGGGTATCTACAAGGCTTTTTAATACTAATAACTTTGACACATAATGCTACATTTGCTGAGCATGCATCTGAATGCTGTTCCTGGCCACTATTACCATTCCTATTACAAGTCATCATCAAAGAGTGCATTCAGTACAACAAAACCAACCAAAAAAAGGACTAAATAGCTGGGTGCCAGCCACTGTATTTTATGCTCCCTGTAAATAAATCTATCTTGGCCATAACAATTTGCAGCTCTGTTTTATAATCATATAAAGGACAAGTTTGGGGGGAGATAGAGCCATTCTTTCGAGAGTGCTGATTACAGACGGCACCATCTATGTAAAGCACACAGCTGCCTGCCTCATCAGAATACCTAATATTCCAGTGGAGGGGCTCTAAGTACCTGGCAAGCCCAAGTAGATAGATAACAAAGAGCCTATTAAATAATGGACAAAGTGGCCGGTGAAGGTAGGGGAGGGGTACACAGGAGCGTGTGGTGGGAATTAAGTCTTTTAGCTCCACACACTCTCTGAGATGAGATAGCCTCAAGTTCTAATTAAAATTCTCATTCCCATCTAAGGTGGTAATTTTGATCTAAGGAGGGGAAAGGTAGATGTGTTGCAGACACCCTCCTGTTCCAGCTCTCTCTATCCCCCTGGATTTTTCCAGAATCAATGTTATCTGCCCAATCTGAAACTCCTCGCCTTTTTCCAACATTTGATAAGCAGCAAGCACTAACTTACCACAATTATGTGCCAACTGTTTGCAGGTCTGTGTTGATTGCAGGAATTGGCAGATTAATTTTAATAACGTGATTATTAATAATAATAAAAAAATACTGCAGCCCAATTCTCTTGTAAAAGCTGACCACACGTGGCCAAGGGTTGCTTTAAGGGGTGAAATGGTTCACTGCTTTCAGTTAATATACAATTTCAACTGACCTGTATTTTCAATGTTTATAGCCATTAAAACCGAGGCTTCTTTGTAATCTGTGCAAACCACATTGAAGTAAATACATAGATTGTTTTCCTAAGGTCTTTTGTCCAGCTTATTTATATACTGTAAAAAATTCTTTACATTGCCTATTGATTTAATTTCCTCCAATGAAAAAACATAGGACACTATCTTTATGTTGTGTGCACTGATTTGCGGGATGGTAATTACCTTGTTATTCTTTTATTCATTAAGATCTTGCAGAGATTAACTCTTTAAAAACATTTTCCAATAAGAAAATAATATCAAGTTCTGCACAAGTCTCTGATATTTAAAACGCTTTTCTCATTAGTATCCCTGTCTTTAAAACCAGATTTTTTATTTTATCAGCCAAAGTTCCTATTTTCAAGAAAACATTCTGCTGTTTTGACTATATATTTTCTACACCTAAAAACAAACTTGTCACCAATACAATTCATCAATAAGAATCTCAAATGGTGCAAAGGACAAGCACATGGTTGAGCTCTTATGTTTCTAGCGAAACAAACTATTTTCAACTTATAAACTTATAGTTATGTCTGGTAACGATGGGCCCAACACAGTCCCATAATAAGTAAACATTTACTAATACTGCAAAATCAATCCAGTCTTTCATAACATTGACATTCACAACTCATTGCGCCAACACCAATACCGTGAAAACAGACTTAGGATCCAACCATCACAAACAAAACTGCAGAACCCTGTGGTTGTTTGGCCAAAATGTTAATTATTTACTGCATTTTTTATTGCAGAAAAATAAGACTTTTATGAAAAGATTGATTAAAAGTGCTTTCTAACACAGAAACTATTCATAATTGCTAAATTAGGCTAAAATAGAGGGCTCGGAGTGATAGTAAATAAAGTATCTGTAATGCTATCTGGAATTGGACCTGGTAATTCACACAACACTGAACATCTAAAAGTTTTGTTAAAGAAGTTGACGTAGCCGGTGCAAAAAAACTTCTGGAACCTAAACTGAAGGGTAGAGAGACAGGTTAGTGACTGATAATTTGCACAGGAGAGAATGTAGTTCATCCAAGTAGCCGCTAACCTTGATTGGATCTGAAACAGACACTGAATCCAAAGCAGAATGTTCCTTCCAGAAGTGGTCAAATGATACGCAGGAACAGTAACACAGTCCAGGGTCATAAACAGCCAATCGGAGGCAGGCAGAGGTATCAGTAGGGGACTCCTCATGAGCCAGATATTTGAAGAGAGCTGAACTTCTTAACACAGTTGTGGCAGATGGCCACGTCTACCGAGCCCTGTTCTGTTGAAGGTTTTCATTTCCACTGTAGCCACGTACTTGTTCAGGATGAAAGAGCAGCTTCACAGCTAATGACTCACAGTAAATGCCTGGGCATCATTTGACAACATTTTATCAGTTGCCAATAAATGATTATGACGCTTTCATGTGTTGTTTGTTGGGAATTGCCTCTACATGAGCTAAATTAAATTTAATTCAGAATATTACATATATGCTTACCAATGCACTCACCCTTTTCCCATCCAATCTATTAGTCACTAAGCTCCCTCCCTTGAGTTTCTCCTTTTCTCTGTCCTTTTTTTCCACCTCATTACTTCTAAACAATTATATTTTGGTAGAAAGCCTCTCAGTCGCGGCCTGCTGGTGGCTAAAATGAAACAGTCAGTGCGGAGGCAAGACGATGGATCACGGTGTCAACACCAAAGTTATCATCACCTTGTTTGATTTATAATTCTTTGGTGCTTTAGTAAAAAAAACACGCACCTTTGCAGACACACACATATACACACACACATTAAAGCCACTCAAACAAGCAGGATGCCCAGGGTGATGTTCAGGGACTAACTGAACTGCCATCATTTTTGGATAGAGAGAGAGAGAGAAAGAGAGAGAGTGCCTTCACTGAGGCTGTAAAATTAAACAGCCAATTTCACCTGATAATTGGATAGTGAAATATACGTGGTCAAACTCTCTGCTGTGAGACACTGGCATAATGCAGAGAGGAGAGTGAAAACATTGTAAAGATCGTCACATTTAACAGTCACAATAATGTGAAATCAGTCAACTTTTTACTGTATGATACCACTCTCACTGCGTCCACCTGTAGAATGAATCAACCTCCCTTTATGCGGCTGAGAGGTAGAGTAAAAGCAGTATGGATATTAAAATATTCAGAAAAGGCTACAGATGGTTAGGACAGACTTTGTTGTTGGTATTCAGAGCAGTATTAGTTGAATTGTACATACCTCAGGGTCAGACATTAAGAATTCCTTTAGTTAATCTCATCCAAGCCGCAAAAGCAGAACATTTAATTGCCATAAATATACACTAATTAGGAAGCATGAGCTCTCATGATGGTTTTCCACTCAGTTCAAATATATTGCAAAAATAGCATTTACACTACAGAGTAATTACCAGCATCTGAAGGAGGGAATAAGGCTGGCAGATGGTAATTTCTTGGGGGTTAAGCTTCCTTTTCTCGCCATACTGTGTTTGCCAGCATAAGCTACGGAGATGCCACCCTTGGGTGGTATGAACTTTTCGTCTAGGATTGAGTGCCTTTGCTGGGATCAAACACTTAAATGAGCCGTGATGATGAGCCTGGTGATACACGCTGCTGCCTCTCAGCCTCCGCCACAGAGGGCTTCTTATGCCAGCCCGTTACTACTCCTTTTCACATCCCTGGCCCCTTAACCTCAGGCTCAAGTGTTTGAACTCAACTTCAGAGGACCTTTACATTTTTTTAATGAAAGATATTTCACTGGGCCACATGCTGCTGGTTAATTGGCTCTTTTAACATTGACCAATTACAAAGGGTCTGGTGAAACACGTGCATACGTATTTTGAAGCACCTTGAACGTGTAGAAAATTCATCACGTGTTTCTCGGTTTTTATAGTGAGACTAATTGTGACTTATCTCTTTAAAAGTGGTGACAATGCAGACATTAGAGCGGTATGAACTTGTGTGGTGGGTGGGATTACACTGCGTGACCAAAATAAACTTTGGATTCTAGCCAGGTCAGTTTCTACAACATTTCATCACCAAGAAACATTTGAATATGTCATGTTAAGTTACACACACTTAAACGTAGTTAGGTCGCAACATTACTATTACTATTATCACTCACTTTCTGCTTCCAAATCTCCTGCACATAATCCATCTTACTTGTCTTCTCTGTTGTCTAAAAATCATCTGTGGCGTCTTGTGACTACAGTATCTATTTATCTCCAGGGATCAGGATCAAGCCCATGATACGTTGCCCTGACAATGATCTAGTTCCCTTATGATTAAACTTTTGCCAAGACAAAGTCCTTGTCTGATACTCCATCAATGTCATGTATATAGATGAAACCTCAGTAGCTTTAAAGTGCAGTAAAATAATGCCCCATTTCATTAGTATTGGACTAAATGATGTGATTGTGTTCAATGAAACTCACCAGTGTTGTTTTGGTTGCTACATTTTCCTTTTGACAGCAACAGATTTTGTCCCAACCCAGATTTCTACAGGACAGCCTGAATGAGCCCTTATTGCCTGAATTTATGTAGTTATGAAAATATTTTTTTATGTCAAGCAAATTCTACTCTAAGTTTATGTGTTTAATTTGAAAACAACACTTATAATACATATAAATCTAAGCATTTGACATGAAAACTTGTGAAAAGAGACATAAATGGGCAACACTGTCAACTAGATAACACATAAGTGCTTCATAAACAATCCTTAACATGGAAGGGATATGTATCAACCACAATTAGTGGGATACATAAACCAATTTGGTTGAATTAAGGCCGGACACAGTTTAAGGCATATTTCCAGCATTTGTCCACAAGGAGTGAATGTGTTGCTTCAACAATAAATGAGCATTGCTTTGACATTTGACCCTAAAACTTCTGACTCAACAGATCCAGCTCAGTCTTCAATTTTACTGAAGTGCCTGGTCAATACAAGCATGATTACTATTTTCACACACTGAAAATTCAGACTATACCACAAAGTTTAATGTGTTTCAAATGAATCTTGTGCAGACACAATTTAACAGACAAGGCTGTTATGATTCAAAAACCTAGCTCTACGTATGAACAGCTTTTCCTTACACCGGATTGTATTGGATGCTGTGGGAGAGAGCAATCAAATTTAAAGGTTTTAAGTGAAAGTCTTTTGAGTCTGGGTTTTGTACGGCTAGAAAAAAAACAATAATCTTTTTACAAATGCACAATTTTTTTGCAGTCGCACTATGAAGATCAACATTTCCGGCTTTGACTGCAGCTGGGGGGGCGGACCACAATATCACCCCCAATAATACACGTTTGCAGGATGTGATTTTTAAAAATTCCAGCACAAAAGACATGTAGTCCCAGACAGCCCAACAACGGCAAGCTCAAATGGGATGTTGCCATAGACCCAGCTGATAAGACATTTATCTTGATCAGAATCAAGTCCGGATGGGATATTCCTAATGCCTTCATTAAATAAACGAGCTTCTGTGCTTCCTCACAGTGATACGTGTGCAACGTTTAGGGAATATTCGGCCTTCTCCCAGCTTGTGTGACATGGTCTAACTTCATCCAGGATCCAGGATCCAGGGCACCCAACACCAACAATGTCTTGAATGCATCTTTATTAGAGAAGTATGACCTACAAACTCATCATTTTTGTTTAGTGGCTGAGATTACATCTTATATTTATAAGAAAGGAGCACAGCCATAAGCTCCATAACGTTTTTTTGTTTAGCAACTCCCGGGTCCAACGTGCAAGTTAAGACAACTTTTAGGTGAATGGTATGAAAGGGTTACACTGCAGTTTTTAAAGTTACAGTGCATGTTGACTGACAATACTTGTTCCTGGGCGAACTTATTTATTATATTCACCTCAATAAATGTCCTAAATACCAAAAATCTCACATTACATTCCGTAAACAGCACACCGGTCACTTTTAAAAAACTTTAATGCATATAATCAGTTTAGTTGAGAGATTAAGTTATCTCCTGGAATGGAAGAGCCTGTTCTTCTCATGTAAATATGCATGCAGTAAACAATCACAACAGAGATGGGGAGAAATTGCAGCCTATAACATTTCGGGCTGTTTAGCTTGCGAATAAACCGGCCTGTCAGCCAACCAGCCAAGCAATCAGTGTCAGGGATGAGACAAGGCCATAATCCAATTCAGGTTTTTACACGGCGTCATGCCTTTACCTTTGACAGCATGATTGATGTGTATGTAAATGTGTTTTGAGGAGGACTGTGAGCAGCTAGTTAAAGCAGACATTTAAGGCTGCCCTGTCAAAGACAAATAGAGGGATGTAGAGAGACAGAAGAACAAGTAGCAGAACGAATCAAAAATAAAGACAACTATTGATCCATAAATGAAAGAAGATGGACATTGGCAGAGCCCCTGACAAGCAGTTATGTACCTCTGGAGTATCTTCTCTGAATTCATAGAGAGGCAGTTTGACAGCTAGCGAAATACAGCGAGACTTTATTCAACCCACACCAATCAGGGAAAAAAATAGACCATTGTTTAAGAAACCCTCCCTTTTGTCCTCTTATACCCTGGCCTTTTTTCTTTTCCTTCCTTTTTATAAATTTATTTACTTTTTATTTTATTTTTTTGTTAAAACCAACTATTAAGAGTGCTAAAACCTGAGGAAAAGCCCAGTTTCTTTCCACGCATGGCCAAAGACAAAAACATGTGCTGTGAGCAAAATATAGATGGTGTGGCTCTTAGAAGAAACTCTTGTTCAAACTCATTTCCAGAAGCGAAAGGGACATAAATCTAGCCACACCCTTCAAACATAGCACACAGAAGTATGTACAATTACTGTTTGATTGAATTTGACTTTGTAAAGTGCCTTGAGACGACATGTGTTGTGAATTGGTGCTGTATAAATAAAATTGAACTGAATTGAGTCAGTGAAACCTCTTCTAAAATCTGCCTCAGTATTGTCAATCTATCCTGAACCGTGACCCATTCATTTCGCATCGTACATGATTGACAGCGAGCTGAAGAAAACATCAAGTTAAAGAGAAAAAAAAACGGTGACACATTCGACAAGAAAGTGATCCCAACTTTTGAAATGGGGAGGCACCACCTTAGGCAGTCATTTAATTAGATTAGAGAGGAAAGTGACTTGATTTGGTGAAACAAAAACTGAGCCAGCAGGCTGCAACTGGATCCCACTACAGAAGAAAGTCACATAAATAACTAATCTGAGGTTTCGGAATATAATTCCTTTGGAGAAATTAAACTTGAAGTTGTAAAACTCTTGTCAGTGAATGGCTATATTCATGCTTCTATAATGAAATCTGATAAGTCATGGTACTCTTCATTGAGTTTTCTTGTGTTGTGTCTTGAAACATCCTTATGATCCATTACTTATTGAAATGGAAATCTGAACTAGAAGGAAATATTTTAAAATGAGACATAGGAAACCTATGGAAAGGGAGTCCTTACAGAACACCAAGGGGTCCGAGTGAAACTAAAGACTGCACACAGCCATATCACAGAAACAAGAACTAGAAAGACACCTTCTCCTGTCTGGCATTGTGGAGGTTGATATGAGAAAGAACATGCCTCAGTACAAAGGAAGCTGGCATTAATACTGAAGAAACCTTGCACCAGTTACAGGTCAAACAATATTCCTCTCATATCATTGTCATTTGGTTCACTCTAGCACAGTTGCCTTTTAGACCTTACACAGAAGTCTATTTGCTTTCTAAAGTATGAATTCAGCTAAGCAAGGTGGTTTCCAGTGGAGCAAAGACTCCTTCCCATGAAACTGATGAAGGATGATGGAGCAGAAACCAACCATGAAGGAGGGTTTAGTTCTGGTCTTTTAAAAGAGGATCTAAAATTGTTTTGCTGTCACTGTACGCAGAAAAGATATGTGAACAAATTAAATTGTGATAAAAACATTAAGACCGGGAAAGCACATTTGCAAACATATTTTGAAGTTTATTTTTACGTTTCAGTAGCATTTGTCTAATTCCTTTGGAAATAATTAGCCTATCATCATAATCAACAGTGTTTGTGTTAATGTAGAGGAATGCAAAATAATTTCTCAGGTTTTTATTCACTATCAGCGCATGTTATTTTTTTCCCCACATCTAGCTGCCATTTCACACCACATAACAAGCTGAAAGTATATGTGCTCATTAAAGCAGACCTACACAGGAATTGTTCATTAAAGAGATGGCTCCTTTCAAGCTCCGTCTTCAACAAAAGAATCGAAGAAACAAACTTGAAAAGGGAAGGCATACACATGTGACATGTCTCAAAAGTATGAGCCAAAGAAATGGAAAATTAAGACCTTTTTCTTTGAGACTAGTGTTGATTTTCTTTCTCCCTTGCTATCAATAGGAACACCTGCATGGAAATTGAGAAAACGGATTGATGGGAAACAGAATACTCATTTCCCATGAAATGTTTCCTCAGCCATCAGATGGCATCAAACAATGACACAAAGAAATAGAAAAGGGGAATGAAAGAAAGGGACTACAAGAGGCAGCAATTGTGAGGGAGAGTGCACCAGAAAGAGAACCCACACATCTCCTGCATGTCCCTGAGCGCCCTGTGGGCCCTGCGCTCTGCTCTGCCGTGACTCTGATAAAAAGGAGGCCTCCATTCCTTTCAATTTGGCCAGTGAGCCCCAGTCCTGTTAAAGGCAATCGACTGGCTGAACACAGGCACTATATCATAATATGCAGGTGCAGACGAGCCTAGACAGGAGAGAGAAGGGAGACATGGTAGCCTAGGAGAAAGAAAGAGACTCCGGCATCCATCTTCCTCACACTTACACTACGCCATGGGGGAAAAGAGAGATACAAAGTAAGAACGAGAGATTTTAGGAGGAATTGTAAAGCTGATGAAAAAAATGGGACTACTTCCATCACTTTCCTTGTTTTTTTAGTTTTCAGTTTTCTTTAAAAAAAAAAGGGGGTGGGACCACTTCTACTTGTTTACCACAAGTAGAAAAAGTAGTTAAAAATACATGTTAGGAGAAAATACTTGGGGCATCGAGAGGCCAGTGATCTGGCTAGAGCTCTTTGTTATCTGGGGTCTCCAGGCCCCCCTAGGCGTGCTGAGCTGCTGGTCTAAGTCAGAGGGGCTGTGCCTGAGGGAGGTTGGGGAGTCAGAGCTATTGCTAAGGGATGTATGACAGGCCAGCAGACTGGAAAGAGCAGCAAAAGCAGCAAAAGCTTGAACAAATTAAACATGAAAGATCAGATTAATTCTGCATATACTGACACCACTGAATTCATTTATTGGCAACAATAGTCCTTCAATGTGGCCAGTGTACGCTGACGAAATACAGAGTTTTCCTTAAAAACGCTCTTTATTGTGAAAATATGTTCCATAAGATCTAAGGTAAAAGATTACATACAGTGCCAGGCAACAGTAGTCACCCTCCTTGGCATTTTTCATGTTATGTTGCCTCTCAACTTGGGACGAAACTAAACTGGGTTGTTTTAGAATTGGAACAATTTCATTTACAGAACATGCCTGTATCTTTGAAGATGTATTTTTTATTGTGAAGCAAAAAAAAAAAAAAAAAAAAACAATAGGACAAAATAGAAAAGAATATTCTGTGTGCATAGCTGTTTACCCTTCCTACATTCAGTACTTTGTAGAGCTGCATTTACAGCTACAAGTGGCTTTGGATCAGTCTATGAGCTTGCCACATCTTGCCACTGGGATCTTTACCCGTTCCTCAAGGCTAAATGGCTCCAGCACACATATTAATTCATATTCCACCAAATTTATTGAAAAAAAAAAAAAAGATAGTGGCCAGATAGTGAACACAGAAAGAGCTGTAAGATTTTCCAGCAGTACCGGTTGTGGCCTACATATGACAAATTTAAAAGATGTTTGTCACAAAATAATATCGATCATCACCAAAACAACACTACAGAGTGAAACATGGTGGTGGCAGCATGATGCTCTGTTTTTTTTGTTTTTTTTTGTCAGAGTTGACAGGAGACAATACATATATTATAATCAACAAAAGGAGGAGCAATAAAAGAAAACTAATGCTTTTTAATGGTCTGGCTCTGGGGCGCCCAGGAGCAGTCCTCTAGTCTAGAGCTTCTATCCTCCAACTTTTAAATGTATCCCTTCTCCAATGCCCCTGAATCAAATGAATGGCTTATTAACAGACCTTGGTGGAACTGAATTACATGACAATGAGGAAATCTAGTAATTTGATTGGAGAGGTGATGCATCCAAAAGTTGCAGGACAGTAGACTTGGGTACCCCTGATCTAGCTAGAGTCCAGAATTAAAAAAGACAGAATCTGTGGGCTCACATTTAGAGGGCAGTGGGCAACGGATGTTCCTACCACATGATGAAGTGGAAAGATAATGCCAAGATTCTGGATGCTGACAGTCTAAAGGTGCATTCACACCAAACACGATCCGTGCAAATTTGGATCGCATTTTCCCTACTGCCTGCTTCACCGCATCATCAAATAGGAGGAGCGTCTATCCGTTTGCCGGTGTTCCTCTTGTCTGTGCAACTCCCTGATTTTACCAAGCGAGTCACGGTGCTTGCTGTATTTAATGTGGAAAGCCGAACAATGGCATCAGCGACCCTGGGTCCACCAGTTCCTCTAGAGACGCACCCGGACTGGCGATTAGCACCACCTGAAGCTGTGTATGGGTGACGGTCGCTTCCAGTGAAACTTCTGTCTTTCCAGGACCGAGCATGACGAGCTGCAGCCCCGCGTCTGAGCACGGGTACGGCTCTATCTCAAGAACACAAACTTTAGGCGTTTTCGGTCAGTAAATCCAACATTGCTTAATAGAAATGTAGCCTAATTGTACTGTGTGAATATATAGCACGTAAACATTTTTGTGCATAAGTCAATGAACAAGAAGCAGCCTTAACGTGATTCGAATTGACAGAAAAGTTCAGATTTTTTTAACTCAAGCTAAATTTTGCTTAGCACTCTTTGTAGTCCGCTCCTGAACGTGCCTTTACATAGGGATAACATGTAAATCACTCGCTCCAAACATCTCGTTCGCGTTCAGTGTGAAGAGACCTGAAGGGTGTGTAGACATATTTAGCCAGCATATTGCATCTTTTTTATTCTTATACTACCAGCTTTGTTTTCAAGTAGAATTGTGCTTGAACTCCCCTACCAGAAAGGTAAGAATATTTTTCAACAAATTTTTGTTTCTATAAAAAACATGATCCTCATGTAAACTTTAGAATCAGGCGTAAATGTTGAATTTTGTAGATTCCATGGGTAATAGTATCACTGACTAATGATAAGAAGTGTAAGTAAACTCTTCTTCATGTTACTACGTAGAGCATTAACACCCTTTGGTCGCGATGAAGTGAGAACGATGATAAAAAGTGACGTTGAGGGGCTCAGGCCAGTAGATCATAAGTGACACCTGATCTGCTTCACAGAGAATCTATAGTGCATGCAGTTGTAGTGAGGTGAGGTCCATAGCTCCAGGCTAGGATAAAACTGCAGCAAGTCGACAATCCTACAGTTTAACCCTGACCTGTCAGTCATGCTTGGCTTTTAGCTCAAGCTTATCACTAAATTTATTGGATTGAATCAATCCTCTGTATCTTGGATTCAGAAGTAAACTACCTCTGCAGAAACACAGAATAAACACAAATTAGCTTGCAGCCATATGTGTACAGACCATGTTGACAGTACAATATGCATGCACACAGTTTATAAGTGTCCTGAAGGTTTTACTTTGCCAAAGTAACAGGATTTCATTTCAACTTATAAAACAGCACAAAGAGCTGAAACAATGAAAAAAATAAAAGTTGATAGTGTTAGATAGTTGTAGTTGCCACAAAACTGCACATTCAATATCTTCTTTATAGTTTTAGGGTCCAAAGTCCAAACTTTGCATCCCCGTTATCAGAGACATAGTGTGGGCAAAATCCATCCTAAGGTAAATGTCCAGAAGTGCATTTCCTTTTTAATAACTCTACAAGTAGGGTACAAAATCTATGAACTTTTAAAAGCATGTGCTTCATCTACAACTAGTGTTTCTTTAGTGAACATCCAGAGTACCAAGTATGATACTAGGTCAGAAGCATGGCAAGAAAAAAATTTTCGAGGAGGATCTGTTGGCTTTGTTTAAAGTTATGATGAACAAACGAGTTTAGATAGATTCTGACATGGATTCTAAAGCAATTTTTATCCCTTCCCACAAACATTTTCTTTGAAGAATACCAACAGAGCGTAATCCTGCTGCAAGATGGTTAGCTTGAGACAGAATCTGAGTGAGCCACAAGCCATGATGGACATGGGCTCCAATGTTGAAAGAAGAGAAGATAAGGATAATGATCATCTTCAAAAGCCAAACCGGCATCAATCTTTTCATATTTGTTTTGATGTTTTTCAGTGGATTATTTTTCTTGTAAGTTCTGCATTTGTATAGACCCTATTCTGTTTCTATCAGCTCAAAAATGTTATTTCAAAGTTCGCTCAATTAGACACTACAACACATATCTTCATGCTGTAATAAAAAATACAAAAAGCTCCTTGAATCATGTCCCAGGTACAGTCATGCTAGAGTCTACTTGGTGATCTTATTCGCTCAGGTGATTTAATTGATCAGGTAATTTGTAATGACCTCTAACTTCAAAGATGTTAACTGGGTTTGATATTGGTCAGAAATTTTTATATAATTTCTGACTGTGACCTAAATATACTGGTATATCCACTTGTGAGAAGACCATGAACTACCTTTCAATTCTTAAGTTTTCAACATGAGAATAATGTTTTTGCTGACAGTTCAAAGGGTTTAGAAATGGCCTTAAAACCTTTCCTACATTGATGGGGAGCAACAATTACATTTCTAAATCATTCTAAGCTCAGTGGTACTTTCTTTCCTCCTCCCAATAACTTACCTGTGTTATCCTGACCGCACAACTTCTTTCAAACAGCGTGTCACACTTGCTGATGTTCAGATAATAAAATGCACCTGATTAACACCACCAGGCTGCTACATTTTCTCCTAAATACTGGGAAAGCAGTGAGGAGCTACTTCATTTTTCTCACGTCATTATGGATAGCCACATAAACTTTTTTGCTATGAATGTACATTTTTACTATAGTCAACAGAAAACTAGCTTCATAACAAATTTCATTGTGATCAAAACTGACCAAGACACAATGGTCACATGAAAACAGGTTTAACAAACGTGCTCACTGTTACTTAAATGGCATGGTGCTGTATTTACTTTTACATTTCAGTTTGATTCCTGTGAAGTATTTACATTCAGTTCCGTTGTGATTCTCAAGCATATTTTGACTGAGGAGGCCTAAATATTCCTCCTAAATCAACGATCTCTGCATTTTGTCCCACAAACACTTCAGATCAAAAAAAGATTTCAGTCAAAGATAACCTGAGAAAATGTATCGTTTTTATCGAAAACAAATATTCTAACCAACCTGGCCCGATGTGAAAAAGTAATTGCCACTTAAAGCTAAGAACTGATTGCGCCCGTCTGGTAACAAGGAGTGCCATCAGTCTTTCACATCACTGTGGAGGTACATTGACCCACACTTTTTTACAGTATTGTTTTAATAAAGCCACACTTAGGCATTTTAGTTTTAGCCCCACATTTCAGTTGAATTTAAGTCCAGACTTTGACTAGGAAAATTCTAAATACACTCTTTATTGAGCCTTTCAAAGTGGACTTGTTGATATGCTATGGATCACTGTGATGCAGCATAACCCAAGTGGCCATGAGCTTAAGGTCAAATTTATGGCTGTATGTTCCTCTTTATGATATTGTTCTTAGGAGCAGAATTCATGGTTCCGTCACTTATGGCAATTCGTCCGTGTCCTGCAGTAGCAAAGCGACCCCATACCATCACACTACCACCCCTAGTTTTGACTGTGGGTACAAGGTTCCTTCTGAAATAGTATTCGTTTTATGGCTGATGTAACATGACATGCACCTTCCAAAAAAAGTTCACTGCTGTCTCCTCCTCGCACAGAATATTTTCCCAACAGTCTTGGAGGTAATTAGGAGGTTTTATGGCAAATGTAATGCAGGCCTATGTATTCTTCCTGGTTATCAGCAGTTTTGGATTTGGGAAAATCCCCTTGGATGCATTTTTTGCCCATTTGCCATTTTTCAATCACAAAAACTGGCCTTAACTGAGGCATGAGAGATTTGTAGTGCTTTAGATGTTCTGGGTTCTTTACTGACCTCCTGGATATGCTGTTGACACACTCTTGGATAAATTTTAGCAGGTTGGTCACTCTGGAAACCTTTACTAGTCTTTCCTTTCTTTGTGAACGATGACTCTGTTTGGTTCACTGAATTCCCAAAGCCTCACAAATGACTTTGTAAACCTTTCAAGACTGTTAGATGACTATTACCTTGTTTCTCATCTATTTCTGACTTTATTATTTTTTAGATGTTTTTGCCTACTTCATGTGAGACAGATTCTAATAAAATAATGTATTGATTCGAACTGGCAGACAGTAATCAGTAACCTGGATGTGGCTGGTGAAACTTAACCAAAGCATGTGTTTAATCACAGTCAACTCATGATAGAAAAAAAGAGAGAGCATTATATTTTCCCATAGGACCAGACTACTTTGGATAGCATTTCCTCATATTAAATGTAGGGCTGGGCAAGTTAACGCGTTAATTTCGCGTTAATTCATTAGACTATTAACGGCGATATTTATTTTATCGCGCATTAACGCATGTTGCTCATATGCTTTCAGTCAGTGTCAGTCAGCACTCACGGCAGCACTCTCGCTCCCCCTCCCCTCTCGTACATGGCTCAGCGGCGCCAGCCAATCAGCACGCAGGCTCAGCCTGGCCCGCGCACTCAGCTCTCACACAAACTTGACAAAGAAACAGCTGAGAGAGACCGCAGCAGCGGAAAAACATGAACAGAGGAAGTAGCACCGTTTGGCTTTATTTTAATACCGTAAATGAAATCAAGCTGTATGTTTTGTAAAAAAAAGCTGGTTCATTTTAGTGGAAACACAACAAATTTATCTAAGCACGTGAAAAAACATGAAAACGTCGAGCCCCAGCAACGGAGAGAGGAGACGAAACTTCTGTCACTGCCCCGACAGACCCACAGACGTCACTGACTGAGGCGTTTCAGTCCTCCAGGGAACATCCAGGTAGATCAGTGGATGGATGGATGGATGGATGGATGTTACTGGAGCCCACACATAACATGTAATTAAGACCTTGAAAGAACCCAGTACATATATTAAAAAGTGTTATTTAAGATAAGATAACATTAGTTAATCCTTTTTTTATCCCACGACGGGGAAATTTATAGGATTAAAGCAACAGGCAGGTGCACACAACACAGACAAAATTACATAAGGATTGAAATATATAAGAGGTGGATTAGCGAAAAAACACTGAACATAACATTATTATTATTATTATTATTATTATTATTATTATTATTATTATTATTATTATTATTATTTAATTGTAATAATAAAATAAAAACCACAAAACCCAAAAGGTCAACAGTTTCATGATACATCAAGTTTAGGGACTGGCTAATATACAGCAGGTCAAAAAAGGCCATATTTTGGCTGCAGTGCTTGCTGTTCTCTTATGAAGAAAAGATCAACTAGTGCACTAAATTCAATAGATGGGTTGAAAATATCCAGTATAAAATAAGTGCTACAAATGTTACAACACTTTTGTTCATATGGCAGCAGAACATTAAAATAAAAGTGCTCTTTACACTACTTTTGAATTCATTCTTGGAGTTTGTAAATACAATGCGATTAATCGCGATTAATCGCGATTAATCAGGGCGATTAATCGCGATTAAATATTTTAATCGTTGCCCAGCCCTAATTAAATTAAATCATATTTGACAGCAGCTTCATGTATTAATACAGATTATTGTTCTCTGATATTAAATTAGTTTGATGATTTGATTTGTTGTAAGTAACAGGTCTTTCTGACTGGTATTGGTATAAAAAGGTTTCTCTTGGCAGCTTGCATATGCTGGCTGGATACAACTACTAAAGTCAGTGCTGTTTCAGAACAGTCTGAGAAAATCGGGAAAGTGCTATGTGAGGCACAAACAAAGCGTTGCATTTGCACATATACGTGCACATGCAGATAAAAACCAAAGCTGATGCACGAGCCAGAAGTGAGCAGTCCTAAGTTTATTCCTCTCAAGTAACTTTTGACAAGTTCTCCTCCACATCCCTGAGTTGTATTCAGACGTGCTAGAAGTGAGTTCTGGAGAGCAGTCATGTAGAAAGAGAATGCTGTTACTGGAGTTATTAACAGGCTCCTGTGTCTCCCCCTGCTCAGCTGAGCTATTCAGAGCATAGCGTTCCTCATCTGCCACAAACACATGCCGACAGACAAACGCAGCAGACGGGCACACCGTGCACACCCCACCACGCGTTTTTTCAGTAATATGTTTTTTGCCCATTTACAGCAAATTAAGTTTCCCTCAAAGTGAATTTCAAGCTTGGCTGCCTTTGGAGGGCAGGCAACACTTTTTTCATTAATTTTCATTCTTTTCCCTCCAACAAATGATTTACTGTATAGCCCGCTCTACGTTACTCAGCATTCACTCTCTTGTTTTCTCCCCTCTTCCCTGCGCGCTGTTGAATTTGGGCCAGGCAATGGAAAGCAATTACACTGTCAGAAAGGTGTATTCTGATTTATTAAAAGCCTTAAATGCTATCTGTTTTGCTCCTCATTGTGTCCCCTTTGGGAACTGAGTCCTGACACCCAAATGAGATGGAGCAAGTGCTTGTTGCTCAACGCTCCATCCTTGGAGTCATCTCAAAAGCAGGCGGAGTAAATTTCCATTGGCAGTGGAGGGCAGAAAGATGGTTGTAACACAGTTGCAAGAATGGGAATAGATTCCCCTCTGATGCTTAAAAGGGAGGGGATACAACGAGAGGCAGAAAGAAAGATGTGTCTGCTATCAGCCACAAAGGATCAGTTTGGGATAATGTTAATCTTTTTATTTAATTTTATGAAGCGGGTTCTGAACTATCAACCCACCAGAGAGCTCCACTTCAATGAACTGCATGCCCCGAGACACCAGCCATTTCAAAGATCTTTTCATTAGCCTAATTCCCATTCATGCAAACGCAGAAGAGGACAAAAGAAGCTGGGAGAGGGATAGAGCGGAGACAGACTGCAAAGCCATTAAGGTGTGAATACGTTCCATTTTTCTAAATACATATTATCTCTGTCTGAGTAGCCCAAAATGTGTGTGCTTTAACGCCGCCATTGTAATAAGGATCAACAAGCCCGAGCAACCGTCACCTAAAACAATTTCACCCTCACCTGTGGTACCTTTAATCTATTTATTGCCCATATTATTTTTTTAAGTGCACACAAAGCTGAGCTGTGCTGTAAAGTTAAACATATCACAGAAAGACAAACTGCACTCCCTCCTTTTCACAGCGAGCTACACATTAGGAGTCTGCCTAATGCAACCCCCCACCACCTTCCAGCCCTCACGTCCTCTCCTTCATTACTGCGTTCTTCATCACCAGAGAGATGGGAGAGATGCAAGGCTGGAGATGCGTAACAAAGCAGCTAGTATCCTGGGGGAACCATTAGCTGGAGATAAGATGCCATACAGCACTATAACATAAGGACATAGATCATAAACCTGCTTATCTTCAGCTCCCTCTGGATCACCTTCTTACTCAGCTGTCTGAGGCCATAAGGCTGCAGTTTCAACCTTTCCTCAGCGATTCTTGCGATAACCTAAATATATTCCCGTGCATGTATGTGATATATCAGGGGTCATTCGCTAATTAAGTAAAATATAAACAAAAAAAGCAATACAGTTGCCAAGAAACATGTAGGAGTACAGAGATGACCTTTCCATCTACAAGAATTTCTTCACAGTTCTGATGCTCAGCTGCTGTAGGCAGAGATTAACATATAACCAGATCATAAAGGGACTTTTTTCTTCCAGATGCCAACTAGTTTCTCGCATGGAAAATGCTAACATTCCTTGGGCAGACAAAGAAAAATTGAAGGCAAATATATTATCCATGGAAGAAATGCCAAGGATAATTTCTCTATTAACATGTAGAAAGCAAAAAAGAATAACACAACCTAAACTTCAAGTTAGAAAACTCTTCCTATTGATGTGTGCAAGCTTTCACGTGGAGCAGCCAGTTGTAGGGGTCATATTTCAAACTAGTCTTAAAATCAAATGCATTTTTTGTTCATTAAATATTGAAGATTTTTTTTAAATGTACTATCTAGTTATGCCTTGAAAATAAAAGCTGAAAGATCAGAGGTAAAATTGCTCCAGTTATACAACTTCTGTTTGACCAGGACATGACTTTTGCTCCAATAAGGCCCCTCGGCTTTATCTCTTTCTTTGCCTGTGGACCCCTTAAGGAGAGAGGAGTTCTTCACTGGGGAGACAAGCCACCCATGTGGGCCGCATGGGGCACGGACACTAACAAGCATCTGCAGGGTCGACCAAGCTAAGTAAAGTCTCTTTTCTGTGAAACTAACATAAAAATCAGGTGTCTGTCTAAGCTGTGCAGGAGAAAGCTGACCTGGGTGCCGAGTCACCATCCTGCAGGAGTGCAGAGACCCCTACGCTACGACCTCCACCTTCACAGGCCGAACGCAGACCACCGGAGATCCAGGAAGGACCCTTTTGATCCCAGGCTGGAATTAAGAGACCAGCCCGCCCGAACTGCTTTCATCCTGGCTGCCTGCCAATCAGACAACTGCTTCCAACTGGACGCCCAAAGTCAACCGAAAAGACACAAAGGCTGAAGTTTGCCAGAGTTTGGCAGGGAAAGTTTAAAATGGTTTATTTTCAATGTGGTTTACTGTTTTGTTTCAAGCTTTGACTGAGGTGGACCAAGCTAACAGGCTAGCTCCCGCCAGCTTTCTGGAAACCATTACTATGCAGATATGTGGCTTGAGCATGTTTTTACGATTATAACAAACTTTATTTCCATAAATATTATACAGCGATGGGATATTCATGTTTGTGTTGTCCGGTTAGCTCTATAAGCTCCTTACTGATAACTTATGGCTGCAGCCCTTGTCACCGCAACTGCAGTTTGTTTTTAAACAATATTTGTTTTGTTTAGCTCCGCCATCATTTGATAATGCTATGAGTGTTATCATTAATAGGGAAGATTAATAACGATTGAATGGTGTTTTGTGTAACTTGACATCAACCTAATGACCGACTGCTACAACGCCCTCTAGCTTCCAGGAGAAATAATGGCATTAATAAAATCAAGTGTCCTAAATGTATTGATTTTTACTGCGCAAATCATTCTTTAAAATGTTATTTTCTCAAATAATGTTTTGTTTACCTCAGACTTTGCATTGTGAATGGCTTAAACACATACCAAATAATTTAACCTCATTCCACATTCTTTGAGATGAACTTTGGTTCTCTAACTGGGATCTGCAGTAAACCAGCATTCACTGAATTATTCTGATGATGGTTTTCAACTATTTTATTTGTCCTTTTGTTTCTTTTGTGTGTAAATAGTTATTTAGCGTCTTTTTATCTTGATTGTGCTTAGTAGTTTAGTTAAGTTTCACTAGCCTAGTAAAAAAGGATTTGTTTAATGAAAAATAGTGTTAATTAAGATAAACAGCATTCTATAGTGATGTTCTCTGGATGTTCATTTTTATTTCTGTTAATAAATTATTGAAAAGTTATGAAAATTATTATGAAAAGAAGCCACTCCTTTATTCCATCTGTGTGCAGAGTTTGCTGTTAAAAGAACGCCAGTGCTTGAATCACCCTTTCAACTATTGTCCTAATATCAGATGTTTTTTATATCACACAATTTTTATCAGACAATATCAGACAATTTTTAACTCTCTGGCTTCTCCCCAGGTTTTGCCACCCTGGGTAGTAACCCACAGACCCAAATCATGAACTGCAACTGTACACAAATAACGGAGGAAAAAAGGTTCACGTGCTTTCACTTTGCAGCATCCCCTCACATGCTGGAAGACTTGATGACCGTTATGTAGCTGGCCTTTGAAAAACACTCAGTAAGTGGAGGGCTCTCTTTATCACAAACCTATCATAGAGCCATTCACAGTTTCTGTGTCAAGAACTCAAACATCAGAGTCAGTTCACAGAGAATGCTGCCATTAATTAGCCAGTGTAATTAAAACTGGCACTTTACTACAACAGACCCTGGTCTGAGAGTCACTGACAACGCATGACGTGTGCAAAAAGCCAACACATTTGATTATGAAAAGTACAGGTGGAGAAGGTACCCTGTTAACACAGTAGCAGTCCACAGAGCCCAGCTTGAAGCCTGTTGTTTTCTGTTTGCCTACCCAGGCTCCACGGGCGTGGCTGCTGACTGCTCTTCACGGCTTCTCCGCTCTCCATGGCTAGAGTCGCTATTGATTGAATCTGGGCACACAGTGTACAAACACAGAGATAAGGACAGAGAGAAGCAGGCGGGCAGATATAGGCTCAGCGTCCACTCCACTCCACTCCTGTTGCTCTAGACAGAGCCCAGAAAAAGGTTTCTGAAGACTACTCGCTTACTGAGCAGACAACCCAGACATGGTAAATGAACACTAACCACACACAGCATTACATCTCAAATTAAATCACAACAGTGTAAGCAAAGTTAAACCACAGCAGCTGACAGTAAACGCTGCTTTTCTTCAGCACAGAACAAATGATCAATCACAATCTTGATCTGATCTGTGGGATTTAAAAACAGAAAAAGGAGCTGAGAGCATGCAACACCTCAGCACAGTACAAATTTCTGCTTACTGGTGAGCAAATGGCATGGCAGCTCAGGCTATAGGTGGTACGTCCTTTTTATGACCCTAATGAAGGCCACAAGTGGGGAACGTGTTTGTTTGCTAATAAAGGTGTTTCCTAGTATTTCAAGTACCGCAACCAATTCAATTCAATTTTATTTCTATAGCGCCAATTCACAACGCATGTCATCTCAAGGCACTTTGCAAAGTCCCCACCTCGCATTCTTTCTCCCACCATGGGGCAGCCATCTCATTTACACTTTCTTTCCATCTGGTTTACAGGCAGAGGGTGTGCTGTGTCAGAGGTGACTAATAGTGTCATAGCCCTTCCCTCCCCGCCAGGGCCAGCACAAGAAAAACCTCAAACTGCTGCCTCTGCAACTCCAGGGCAGACCCTGCCTACTGGTGAGAGGGGAAGATAAATGCTTTGTCAACAGACAGGCTGGGCAAATAAGGTGCTTTCAATTCAACATGGCCCTGGGAAACTCGAGGAGCATAAAGAAATGAGGAAATAGTTTGAAAGATAGAGACAGTAGGGGTCATTTCAAAGAGTCTTGTTAGTGTTGCAGTGGGTCGAAAGCCTGTTGTCTCTTTCTCTGAACCTCTGTGGATATGGATACCTCAGGGGGAGGAAGAGAGAAAGCTCTTTTCTCAGATACACATCAGGATGGTCCTCTAAAGGAGATGTTCAGACAGACGGGGACCTGACGAGCAGAGACAAGTCCATGAATCCAGCAGTGCAAGCACAAGAAGAATCAAAAATGTCTCCTTTGGGAAATAAGATGGCTTTTTCTGGTATTTTTCTTTTAGTCTTTGTGTGTGATACGTATCCTAGTGTCTGTGGGAGGATGTCTTTTCATGCTCTCTGTGTTGGGACTGGGGTGCACTTAGAAACCGCAAAAAAAAAAAAACTTAAAGCAAATAGTCACTTTTTACATTTCATAAAAACTTTAGGCACATATACATGAATAAAGACATACCACCCTGACACAGACATAACATGAATGCTAAAAAAAAAAATGTCCATCCATCCTTTGCTTATCCGAGGTCCTGGAGGGAAACCCATACATTCTTGATCATCAGGAAACTCTCCTGCTCATTCTTTTGGATCCCAGGCCTTCTGGGATGTTTTAGTCTGATCCCAGAAAAACTACAAAAGGATAAGACCGGGGGAAATCCTGATTAAACACTTGATTCAACCCTTTTTGATGTGGAAGAGCAACAACTTTAGTCAGAGTTACCCAAACCTGTCAACCTTCAAAGAGGACAAAATTTCATCTTTACCCAGATTAATTGTGATTTAATATTTTTTTAGGCATTTCTTGGTGCAATATACCAAGTTAGTTGCTTGTAGTTACAGTAGTACAGCAGAAGCCTACCCTTTGTAAACTGGATCAGTTTCATTAACTGGATAATTTTTTCTCTCTACCTGAGAAGAAACAAAAATTATTTTGCATGGTCCACAGTTTGCAGAAAAGTGGAAGGAGAAAAGGGATCAGGACAGTCGGGTCCTTTCCACTAAATGTTATTTATAGATAGCAGGTTTCCTGAACAGGGGACTTCCTCTCCTACTATCTGAAGTCTAAAAAGGCAGAGAAAGAACAAAGTGAACATGAAGTGAATGTAAAACTGAAATACTCCTCAACCTGCCCTTTTAATCTATTATTTCCTATAAATCTCTCAGATTCTGAATTAAACAGACTGATCCATTTCAACCCCGCACAAATGAAAACATCCTGATCAGTTTAAACATTTAATTCAAAACTCCTCATGAAACAGACATATGAGATGACAGTGTAGAGTCCTGATCTCACTGCCAGATTAACATGCTAAAGGGGGGACGTTTAGCAAGGTGAGCACAGGCCCATAGCAGTATTGCTGCACAGAATAGCATCCCAGGATCAAGAAAGCGAGTAGGACTGTTAAAGTAATAAGTCGGATTACTGCAAGGATTCAGAAATGGACATGGAGCGATGAAGGAAACAATGTTTTCATCAGGACACATGAGTGGGTGAAGCGGTCAAAAGCATTACCAAAGAAATTCTTTTCAGGGATAGCTTCATTATACTTTTTAATTAATAATTTATTTTTACCCACACTGCGTTTCTGTGAACAGCTGTTCCAGCGATGGTATATAAAAGTTTGCTCTCCTTTCAATCTAAGAATGGGCTCAAAGTGATTATTGTGCTTATTAAGTTTATTTCTTGAATAATAACACCGAACAAAGTGACGGTAGACACATTTACTGAATGAGCGCCCAGGCCAGGTGCTGCTCAAAGCTAAGAACCACTTCTTCCTGCTAATGAAGCTGCAGGTTGGTTCAACCCTTCACTAATCCCCTCATTTTGAACCTGCACTACCGTTATGTACATTCCTCAATACTCATTCTGAAGAAAACACTACAGACTGTTTACACCTGAAAGTAAGCTCACGGCATACACTGTGCACATGAATATCAGCATATCTGTGTAACATGGACTTGTGGCACATCTGAGCTACAGTACATGCGACTTTAACATCAAAAGCTGTCAGATACTGCTTGCTTTATGTATACTCATGCTATGATTTAGCCACATTCCACAAAAACTGGCAGCACAACATTTAAAAAAAAAAAAATAAATAAATAATCATAAGTGAGCAAACAAAAAACATTTAACATTTAACATTTTTGTTAAATGCTAAAAAACACACAAAAACAACACACCTGAAATCCTGAACATATTACATTTGCAAAGGAAGTTTTTTTCAACATGAATTTTTAGGGTGAATTACTGTATTTGCCCCTTACTGCATACATATATATATATATATATATATATATATATATATATATATATATATATATATTTGCTGTAACAGGCATTACAGGATTTTGCAGTTTTCTGTTTTTTTAATGGAATAATTGCATTACATTTCGACAACAGAAAGCAACTAAAAGTACTTGAAATATTTTTTTTAGATCCAATTTTCTTGTTATTAGGTTGGAAACCATCTGATTTTGTTAGATACTTCTTCGCAAACATCAACATACCATTGAAGAAAAAGTTTCCATCCACTTTTTTGCAAATATTTTATGTTTTCCTTTACATTATCCCCTAAAAACAGAAATAAGGTGACGATCCTTAAAAAATTACGACAAATTTCCTCAAGAACAGTTTTATAAAAAAAAACAGAAGTTGTCTTTCTTCAAAAGACCATGTAGAACGGGTTTCATTTAGCTGGATTAAGATAAAAACTGGCTTACCGGATGATAAAGGTTGGAGACCCTTGGTCTGTTATATGGAGGTATACATTACAGAAAACAAATTAGGCAACACGACGGAAGCATGCCAGTGCAAATGGCCCCAAATCTTATTTCCACCCTTATGAGATAACAGTACCAATTAGAAGGTTAAAGCCATTCTGGTGTCCCAACCATGGTCTGGTATATCTGAAGACTCTGCCTCAGATAATTACAGCAATCTGTCTTTAAACTTTGATGCAGTCAAAAGCTCCCTGTATCTATTCTCATCTCTTTCCCTCTGACCTGTGTGTGTGTGGAGCTGCATACATGTATGCCAAAGAGAGGGAAGAAATGGCGCACAAGAGAGAGAGAGAGAAGGGGGGGGGGAGCAGTCAGGGAAAGAGATATGAGAGGGTGGGGCAAGGCTGTCTGCGACCAAGGCCCAGAGAACATAAAAAGAAAAATACGGTCATAAAACCTCTCTATGACTATGAATACTAATACTGACTCTGTGAGCCAAACCAACCAAGTCTGTCCTCTCCCTGTTCCCTTTGTCTTGCGAAGAGAAATGATGCAGCTTAAAAATAAAGCGAAAAGAGTGTGCTGCCCGGCCTGAATTGTATATCTTAGTTCTAACACTGTTACACACAACAGCAGCACAGATTGGAGAAAGGAAGATTTGTTATCAGCACCAGTGAAATGCACGAATCCTTCATTTGTTAGCCGTCACAGCTTAGGTCCGTTTTATCCATAACGAGCTGCACATCAGGGATTTGCACTATATTCATACCACTGCAGAACTGTAAAAGTAAAATCACAAATATCTCTTCCTTTTGTCACACAGCATAATGAAATACTGTAGTTAGTTGTCGGATTGTAGCCACATCCAGAAAACTACTTATCAGATTTATGTCGAACCAATTTATTGCACACAACTGCCACAAAAACAAGTCATTTATCTTTTTGTACTAAAAAAAAAAAGCCAATAATAAAGAATTAGTGTTACAGCAGTACTATACTTTAACAGAATAAATGCACATTAAATCAGGCAAAAACAATAGTATTTCCGGTTCAGGGCTTTTTTTTTAGTTGTGCCAATTCTCTACATTTATAGAGAGATGTGCTTGCGTTTATAAACAAATATTTGTAGAGTTATCGCTGTCTATTAAGTCATGTATAAGTGAATTATTAGAAGCTTTGAAAACATACTAGGTCCAAAAATGAACTTATTGGCCCCTTACTCGAAACGCTTTAGTGACCAACTAACATTGCACATCACCCCAATACACAGTTTGCACAGCTAAACATTGTAGTGGTTCTCCATTATGTGGACGGGATGCTTTTTCAGCAGGATGGGGAATTTGCTGGGGGTTGATGGGAGGATGGATGATGCTAAATGTAGGACAATCCTGGAAGAAACCCTGATAGGTTCTGGAAACGATGTGAGCGTTGGGGCAGATGTTCACCTTCCAGCAGCATAACCCAAAACATACAGTCAGAGCCCATTTTAAGTCCACAGCTAAATCCAAATAAGAATAAGAGGTAAAATGCAGAAACTGTCTTTAAGAGGTTTTCCATCAGGTCTGATGGAGTTTGAGCTATGTCAAAGTAAAATGGGGAACATTTTCAGTCAATAACTGTGTAAAGCTGGTAGAGACATACAGCAACAGACTTGCAGCTCTAATTGCAGTGAAGGGTAGTTCAGAAATGTATTGATTCAGGGTGAATTAATGTAAATCTACATCACACTTATTTTTATTTTTTTTAAAACATACCTTCATTTCTTTTATTTATCTTTCACAAACAATAGTTATTTCTCACATTGAAGTTTGCATTAGTTCTGTCACCAAATTTAAGAAAATCAAGGGCTATGAACACTTTTGCAAGACATGTCTATTTAATTGGCTCTTCCTCAACACTGTTCATGAAATTCAAGTTTATCTGATCATTAAACCCACCAAAACATGTTTTAGATTTTGACGCAGCCAGAATACATTTGTAGTGTACTTGATGCATTTGAATGTACTGATGGTTTTGAATCTGTAACAAGCCAATAAATTAACAAGAAAGTTTGCTGTGGCTTGTTTCTGCGTGGAAATGGAAATGCTGTTCATGTCCAGCTGATCACCTCTTCAGTCATTTGTGGGTAAATAAAAAAAAATGCATTTGCTGTTACAACCCTTGGTGTCAAAAGCCAAACATAAACTCAAAAAATGTGTGTTTGCACATTAATTTGAATTGCTGAATTCTTACCATATTTTTACTTTTATTATCACCACAAAACAGTACATCTTTAATTTACGAAGGGTTTGCACCTTTACAAATGTGCTATCAGCCGTTTCATACCATGGTTTCTAAATTTAAAAGTAATTTCAGCATTTTATGGTCAAGTGCTCCTTACAAGTACCTGTACTTTCATGGTATCTCCCTTGAAGCAAGCTTTCCCTGACAAATGTTGGAGGACAGAAGAAAAAGTCATAATCTCTCAAGCATTTCTAATGAGTTTTTCTCCTACAATTATTTGATAAGAGCAGACAAGACTGCAGGCAGCATGTATGATACACTGGCTTCCACTACTGAGGTGAGGGCTCGGCTGATCACACACATCCATATTCAGAAGCTTGTAGTTTGTCATCTCCCAGCGTAACAATCCTAATAATAACACAAGGCCGAAGTTGTAACCAGCAGGCACATTGAGGTTACCAATCTGGGTCTCCTTAATGTGAAAAGGCGCACGTCATGTCGCATAACCCCTCCATGTCTAATCCTAGTCATCATTTAAGCTCCCTGCCTCAACCCTAGACATGTTCACCTACCTCACATTTTATTTTATTTTTCCACCTGCTTGTGTCGCTTTTCTCTCTGGGACTTACCACACTGAGTCCAAGCTGCTCCCTCTGCAGGTAGGGGAGGTTTCTGCGCTCCAAGCTGGCGAGGTAATGCTGCAGTCTGGTGTAGGTGTAGGGGTAGCAGTAGGCAAACTGGTAAACGTCGTCCTCCCGGTCGAAGCAAAAGGCGAATGACATTACGTAGTTGCGTCTGTGGTCAGGGCAACGGTAATAGTAGACATTTTTTGGTGGAAGCCTCTGCCTGCAACACAGAAACAGAAATGTTGGCTATTTGTGTTGACGGGCTTTTCATGTAAAAGTAAAGAGGTTAAACTACATCTGGGAGTAATGGAGAAATTAAAACAACCATGCTGAGTTTATACAAAGAGGAAGAACCAAGATATAAGGTACTCATTACTTGGCAACAATCTGCAGCCATCATATAAATCCACCTCAAAGCAGGCAATAGATTGAACAGGGAAAAAAATAAATCAGGAATACATTTAACTGAAACAAAATTGAGAATGCATACATTTTTAAACCCTTGGTTAATATATGCAAACATAATTGCAATAAATTAATCTTTTGTTGCAGCAGTACAATAATGAAATACGTATTACAACAACTGTTAAACAATTGTTTAAACTATCTCAAGAAAACATATGTAATATAATTGTACTAGGCCTGTAACTAAGACATGGTGTTTTTTTTATTCACTGGCCACCTGCGTTGAGTTGTGACCCATATTTTTCTTGGTACTATGCACAGTGATGAGGAAGTTACGCAGGTAAAACAGAAAATATATATCTCCAAAGGTCACGGTGACAGCAAAGAGTGGCATGTCCACATCACCACATCTCCTTTCTAAACAACACATGATATATATGCCAGTATTTTTCGCCCAACTATTAGAAAAGGTCAAATCTAGTTTCCATAAAACCCTACTACTCTTATTGTATTTATATGCATTGTTAACAGGAGATTTGGCTTTTCAGGAACCACAACTGCAGGAGAGTTTGACTTGGAACAAAGGATGAGTATGAGGAAAAGCTCCTCATGCCCTCTGTTGAGAATGGTGGGTGGTCTGTGATGCTTTCCCAGGGTCTCTTCATAAGATCCCGTGAAATGTTTTTATAGGGAATTGCATCTAGGATTCTTTTAAATACTGTTAGATTTTAAACAAAAATCTAGTGGCCCCCACAGGAAAAAAGGGTCACTATTGACACTTCCAGCAGGTAAATGATGCAGAACATAAGACAAAATTAACAGAGAGATGGTTCACAGGACACAGAAACAACCTTTTTTTTTTTACTTCCATTTCCATTCCCAGACCTAAATCCTAAAAACAAAACAAAAACAAATAACTAAAAAAAAAAAAAAAAAAAAAAAACAACTTGGGATGAGCTGAAGAGAAGAGAGCACAAGCAAGGACTCAGTATCCTGGGAGAAGAGGATTGGTGAAAAAGCCCTATCTACTCTTTAACCTTGTGAAATGGTATAGGAAAAGACAAAGTGCTGCTCATGTAGGGTTTTCCAACGTATTGACACACAGGGGTACTCACGGTTTTCTTAAAAACAGCTACACCCCAAATCAAATTAAAGCGTGGATTTTTTGTAAAACACTGTGTGGTTATGCTGCTCCCATGAAAGATGCCCTCACTTTTCTAGGGATGCCAACAAGCTTATCAACATCTGTAGATCCCTTAAAGTACAACTCAACTCATCTGATAAACTTAAAGGTAATACAGCAAAAAAAAATGCTTACATTTGTCTTCTTGTAGATTTGAGCTGTATAACTGCTGCGTAACTGTGTGAGCTATTTATATTCACTGACATATCTGTAAGCATTTAGTCTGAGTAATCTATATAACACCTACTGTAATGCAGTCATTGTTCAACATTTAGAAAACTTTTCTATGTTGGGTTGGGATCTAACTAAAGCAAACTCAGTCCTCAATCTGCAATCAGTAGAATCCAGGAAAGGGCCGCTGCACAAAACTATCTGTTTTTGACAACCTTCACTGGTTTTTGTCCGCCCACATTTCTTTCCTCGTTTATTGTTCATTCATAGGACAAAGAAAACGAGAATCTCTTCAATTAACTGTATTTAGTTCCTTTATAAAAATCACACTTTTATCTGTCTCTCTCTAAAGCTCTTTGGTCTTCTTGTCCTTTCAATCACTGACGTGCAAATGCACAAGCGAAGCTCAGGCAATGACGACAGAAAAAACAGATATCCTAAAGCAGTATGAAAGCAGTAAAAAAAAAAAAAAAGCAGAGAAAAGATGAAGATGATGAGTGACTGGTGTGTGTTGGGGGGTTCTGGGATCTGGGAGAAAGGTGGAATAAGAAGATAAGGCTAAGATGAGAGCGCAGGGTGGTGGCAGATCTGGAAGTGATACATAGATATACGGGAACGGATGGTGGCTAGCAGTGCGCCCGCTTCTGTGGCGACTCTGGCAACAGATCAGATATGATGTTATCAGGGCCAAGATAGAAATAAGACTTGATAATCAAACAGGATGGACCGCTCTACGCCAGCTCCAAGATCAAGTCAACTTTTTTTTTTACCTGATTTATCCACAAAGAAGAAGAACAGGCAGGACAGCCAGACTTCTATGTGTATGAAAAGACATCCTAATAAACCAGTTTTTGCATTGATCTAGAACAGACATGTGTGGGGTACACACAAACATCGTCAAGAACTTGAAAATACGTTTGTAGGCACCTAGTGGATCAAAAGAGGCAAATCCCTCAGCCTCTTATAGAGGAAAAGGAACAAACACCAAGGCTGATTATTCCTTCAGATGTAGAGAAAAGAAAGCGTCTCTGCATGTGGCTATCTCTGCAGAATGCTAATGCAGTTAGTGGCTAGCTGTGCCACACCCTGGCTGCCAACAACAGCCGGCATACCAGCGTTATTCAACAGCCTCCAAGGATGGACAAAGAGAGAACAGGAGCACAAGGAAAAAAAATATCCCTGCAAGAAAATAAATTAAATGATACCCCTCACTCTAAAAATCCATGACCACTTGGGCTTCAAGTGTACTTGGAAGGACAAACCAAACATCCATGTTTGCGTTTCATGCCTCGGCCCCAAAAGCGCACTGGTTTATGGTTGTACCAGCCCTCCGAGGTGCGGGTTAATTAAAATATGATGCCACCTCACCTTTTTACATAGCTCCCTGTTTGCCTGCGTCCATCCATGCAATCCCTCTTCTCCCCGTTTCTCCTACTCCCTGCTGGGAGATGCGTGACCTTGCCAGAGACTAGAACAGTCCCGGCTATTGATTTTAATTAAAGCTGCTTGTCCCATCACAGCATTATAGTTATAGGCCAGAGAAAATAGCTCTGTGACTTGTTGGGGGGGGGGGGGTGCAGCATGGCTGAATAAGGGGGCTTTGCCTCATTTAGACGCCACAGATTAATGGAGAAAAAGGGACAGAAATCTACAGCATATGCACATCAGTGCTCACAGTCTCTCTGGTTGTTATCTGAGCAGTCAGCGCTCCTGCTCTGAAGCTGCCAATTTGTTTTATCTAAATGGTACCTCCCCGTGCCTCTTCCCTTGCCCATGTCTTGACGTGGCACAGAGGTGTCATTGCCAAACAGAATTATCATTGCGTGGGATGAAGGTGGGGGGGGGGGGGGGGAATAGAATGAGAACCGCCATTCAACGATAACACACTCACACCCCGTTTTACAACTCAGTGATTACAGAAACAAACAAACTAACGGCGAGGTGCACAGAGAAACAACAGCACAAACTCAGACCGTATGCGAGCTACATCAAGGTCAGTCCGTTCGTAGCAAGCTGTGGGACAAGTTAACCTCCGGAGCATCTCCTCGCAGCCATGCAGAATAAAGACAGACAAGGAGAAGAGAAGACTAAAGAGAAAAACTAGGCAAAGAGAGAACGTGGAAGACAAACGCCACGGCTTTCCTACTTCTGAAATATTTGTTACTACAAACTCCTGCTCCTGATTCTGATGGCGCCGAGATGAAGGCTTATAAATTGGTAGCCTTCATACAGGCGACACTTTGTCTATATTTTCAAATCAATCAAGCGTAGAGGACACGCCAATCATGGCTACTCCGAGCACGCTCACTGACAGAGGCAGAAAGTTGCAGGACAAAACTTACAGCACCTTCAAAAAAAAAAAAAAAAGCAGACACTCCAGACCCCCTTTTATTTTCCGTATCACTGTTGTCACTTTGGGCCTGTCATTCCATCAACTGTTAGGAAGGTTAAATATCTCACTGTGTGCCCATATAACTGTCAAGGTCCAACACAGTCGCACCAGCTCATTTAAAACTAATAGTAAATCCGTTTGGCAAACATTTTCCACCGGATGACAGGTTTCTGTATTACCCCACCAACAATTGGCGAGTCATTATTTCCTGGCACTCTAAAATGATACCAGATGTTAGATAGGCGCCTTGTTTTTTTTTTAAAGCAAAGCTTCGTGCCTTTGCTTGCATGCTAAGTAAAGCAGAAAACGGCTTCCGAACCACCTCGGGAGTTCATATTCACATAAGTGAGGACACGCGTGTGTAGGGGCATGTGTGTGTGAAGGCATGATGGAATGCATATATATTCCTGGAGCATCCACTTTTTTTTGGATGCAAATCAAGTTGCAACAAAGCTTTCTGGAGACACAGTTACTAGGCAACCTGTGCTGGCTTTGTAATTTGGTTGGGCCGCTGTATATTGTATGTGGTCGCACAACGTATTTATTTGACTGCGGCTTCATAAACGTGCCCTTTAACGTGTCTTGCAAAAATATTCACACCCTTTGGACATTTTCACACGTGACAAACCCCCGAACTCAGCGGGGCTTTTATGTAGCACATAACTGTAAATTGAAAGCACACATGGCTCTTAAAGATGACAATCTGAAAGCTGTGCATTACATTTATATTAAACCTCCTTTACTCTTGGACCTGCTGTTCTGTGAAGGCCTCTGAGATTTCTCGGAGAACATTAGAGACATCAGACATCATCGTGAAGACCAAGGAACACAGCAGATAGGTCAGGGAGTGTGGAGGAGTTTAGAGCAGGGCTAAGTTGTAAAACAGTATCAAAAGCTTTGAACATCTCACAGAGCTCTGTTCAATCCATCATCCAAAAATAAAACGTATTGTACGACGGCGAACCTGGCTGTCTACCTAAACAGGCAGCACAGAGAGAGCATTAAACAAAAGCATTCAAGAGGTCCATAGTAACTGTGGTGAAGCTGCAGAAATCCACCGCCAAGCAGGGACTGTCAATACTAACAATATAACGAGTAGTTGTGCGCTGAAAGAAAAACATGAGATGCCCTCTTTGCTAATTTGGAAAAGCCAGGTGGATTACCCAGCAAACAGGTGGAAGAAGGTGTTGTGGCTGGAGGAGACCTAAACTAAACCTTTTGCTACATTTAGAAAAATATATATGTGGCTGGAAAAATAAAACTGCACATCACCCTGAAGACATGATCTGTCCACAGGGAAACACGGTCCAGCATTCCCTGTTGAAGAAAACCGGCCAGAGTTGATAGGATGATGGATGGAGCTATTAGGATGGAGGTATTATCAAACCTTTATTTATACCTGTAGCCACATTGAGAGACAAGTTCTGATAAGAGAAACCCTAAATATGGAGCAATCTTCAAAGAAAACCTGTTAGGGGCTGGAAAATACTTTGGACTGGGATCTTCTAGGAGGGCATTGAGGCTAAACCTTTTATCTCTGATTTTTATTTTATTCTGTTTGTATTTTCCTATGTTTTAATCATGTAAAGCACTTTGTGTTATTCTTGTACTTAAAAATAAACAAATAAATTTGCCTTGCCTTGCCTAAACGTCCAGCTAGATCACAGCATATTCACACACTGTAACGGCCTAAAGATTATACGCCGAGGCTCTCCTTCCAA
The DNA here is from genome assembly GCF_011125445.2 of Fundulus heteroclitus. NCBI lineage: Eukaryota > Metazoa > Chordata > Actinopteri > Cyprinodontiformes > Fundulidae > Fundulus > Fundulus heteroclitus. The sequence goes on along the minus strand of NC_046369.1, from coordinate 21,896,667 downwards.
TCTGAATGAGGTTGAGTTATTGTGTAAAGAAGCATTGGCTAAAACCTCAGTCACTAGATGTGCAAACATGGGGAATAAATACCCGAAAAAAACACCACGTAGCAACATATTGGCTCTGGGTGGCCGAGTGGAGAGGCACGCCACACTTTTCAGATTTTATTAGCAAATATTTCAGGGCACTTCAAAAGAAAATCTGGTCTGACAGTGTAGAATAAAAATAATGCCACAGGGGATCAATGCAGGTGGCCGTTTCCTCTGGCAAGCATCCATAAGGTTTTACAGGAAACAATAACACTTGTGAGTTGTGGACTTCTCCTATAATAAGGGAGCTGAAATTTGCCCTCCTGTGGAGGCGCCACGCCGTTAGCAGCTTTCTCAGGTCAGAAACAGCCCTCTGATGAGACTGAAACATGTGTACGTAAAAGACATTCACCTGATGGCGGCATCAAAACACCCAGAAGGTGTTCTTCCATCAGGAGGCTATTTTACCCACTACCCTATTGTTAGAGGCACAGTGGAGAGCTGTTATCTCCAGCCCTCGGTGTTCGCTCCAATATTCATGTGTTGCTGGGGGAATTTCATTAGCTGATCTGTCACAGGATTGGCAGCTTTTAGACCTCAATGAATTTCAAGGTGAGTTAGCCAGATCAGCTCGGTCAATATCAGATGATACCCGCAGCGCTTCACTTGAGTTTATATTATGCAGCTGACATAAAGTGCAAAGTTATTTCCATAAAACACTGAGAACAGACATAAATCTTGGAGGCTCATCTAGCACAAGAAACAATGCAGCTATAATGCTGTTAGTTTCTTCTGTTGACATGTTTAATGCAGGGAAAATCGCTTTATGTAAATATCTGTCTGGATTATAAATTCCTGCTTTCATTTTGTAAGCAATTATACTAATTTACACGTATCCTCCTTACACATCTCTCTTTCTTGAACTGTTCCGAGGTCAATTTACTGGTGTGCCTTAAATCATTGCCCTGCTGCACAGCCCAAGTGTGCTTACGTTTTTGGTGACAACTGGTGGTTGTATATTCTCTTTCAGGATTTTCTGGTAGGATGCATTTTGGTCCTGAAGCAGGAAACCAAGCAACAATACTCCATGTTTTCTCTAAAGTCTCTAGGATCACCAAGATGTTTCTGGCCAGTGAGTGATGGGCCTTTCTGATCCTTTTGGTCCGCAATGGGTTTAGCCTTGGAATTCATCCCATCGATGCAGTTTTTACTCAGCCATGAACTTTGACCTTAGCTGAAGCAAAAATAGGTCTGCAGTGTTTTAGATGTTGTTCTGGGTTCTCTTGTTGACTCCTAGATGAGTCGGCGATGCATTCGTGGAGGCATTTTGGTAGGCCAGGTAATCCTGATAATATTCAACGCTATTCTATGTGTTCAATAATGCCTCTCACTATAGTCCAGAAACCTAAAAAAAAAAAACCTAAACAAGCAAACAAATTAGAAACCCAGACTGAAAGAGGTGAATGTGTCAATGTGTTTATTGCTATACTGTTCAAGTGTTTTCTAGAATCTACAGGTCTGGCAGTACGTGGGCCTTGGATGGCTGGTGAATTTGAACCAAAAAGTGGATATAATTGGTTTATTTATTTAAATGTAACTTTGGGGAAAGGTGTTTGATAGCTTTTCCCACTTGAATTAAATCACAACAAACTGTATTTCTACTTGTATTTGGGTTTATCTTGTCTAATTTAACAGGGTGAGAAGAAATCTGCATAGATAACACTAATTTTTCCCAACAGCCAAATCCGTCTTTAATGTAAGCGGCTGAAAGTCTTTCAAGACACAATGTTCCAAAATATGCTGATTAATACCATGATGGGTACCATGATAAACAAATATTCCGTCTTATTAACTTCGCCTGTTCATAATGTTGTGCCTGATCTGTGTATAAAAAAGAAACAGGCTAACGTTGCATTCAATACCAACAAGTATATGAGCTCCCATTAAAACGACTGAGCACTAGCCTCCAACTCAAACTTCTAATCTCTTCCACACCGAATCTGATTGAAATTCCTCAGATGTACAGCATGCAAACATTCACATGGGATGCTTTTATCACCTGCGAGGAGGCACACTGAGAGGAAATTGGAAGAGGATTTACAGCAGCAGCTCTAGCTGGTATCCTCAGAGATAGTGACAATGAGGAAAATATCCAGTGAATAAATAAATCTGGCTTGCTTTTTCTCAAATATCTCTTCAATATTGCAGTTTACATTCACAAATATGAGTTTTGAAAGCTATTGTCTATGAATGCATACATGCATATACACCTAGTCAAATCTGAATATGAATTGTTTTAAATGCTGTGTGCCATACAGACAGCGAGAAGGGTGGCAGTGCCTGAATGCACCAGTGGAGGGCCACACAATTAAGTGAGAGGTGACCTTTGAGAGAAAAGCAGAGGGAAAACACTACACCCTAAAAACGGGTTAAATCAAGAGATAAATATTATTTCATTAACCAAGTTGCATTTTAAAATAAAAACACATTGTTTAGAGCTGTATAACATACTTAAAGCTGGAAAATAGGAATAAGATGCTGTAAAAAAACACTTTAAGGTACTTATAGCTAAGATTTTGTGATAAAGCAACAGCCCAACCCCCCCCCCCCCCCCCACATGGGGCCTCAGCTAGAGGAAACACGCTGGGTCGGATGGTGGCTCTATCTCCCTCGTCCTGTGGGGCAGCAGGGCAATTAACAGGGAGCAGATGATCATTGTGCCCTCACCACTTTGGCACCAAAGCTCCCCTATGGGGCAACCTGGCAGGTGCAGGTTCGTCTGGAACAAAGGGGCGGGGTGTGCAGAAAGTACACAGAAAGCAACCGTCAAAATAACCTAAAATCAAAAACACCAATGTGATGATCTCAGCGTTAAGCCCCCCACGAGAGACAAAGGGTACGGAAGGGAGGAGATGAGTGGGCAGCGGGCCCCATGTGTGCGCGCGGTTGAGGCAGTAGAAAGATGAGAGCATCCACCTATAATTGTGTGATGCAGCATTTCCCAAAGTGCAACATTATACTCCTATTACATTAACGACAGCATAGGCGTGTACAAGAGTGTGGAATGGAACAGACAGAACGGCGCCAGAACAAGTCGTTATAATAACAGATAAGTGCACAGAGACAAAAGATGTATGTAGAGACACATGGATACGCTTACAGTAGATTAATAACCATGTCATACACAATGGCTCAGTGACCAAGTGGGCCAATAATAAGTCTTTATCTTTCTGATTTTCTAAATTCATTTACAATGTTCAACAAATATGGCGGATGTTTTTTTCTGTTTTAAGTATGAATTGTTGTAGCAAATGAAGTCATTGATGCATACAGTACATGACTAAAGAATGTAAGATGAGAACATCGTCTGATCTCACAATGAGTCAACCCTGTTACACAGACAACTGATCTCAGATCAAGCACCGACATTGACGCTCACTGTAGTCTCTGTGCGGAGAACGGGGCAGCGGAGAGATGAGCTCATTCTTTTAAGAGAATTTACTCAGTGAAAGGAAATGCAACTCATATGACACACTCTGAAATCACTTATGATAACATTCTACACAGCGATGAGGTCACCTTATGCACCAACTCGTTGAGCAGAGGGAGTCTCTCTTGTGGAAAAACAACCAGCAAAGGGGGAAATGCAACAACAGGTGACAACAAAAAGTAAATAATTGTGGCCACTGGCTTTGATTTATCAGTTCGCCTGAGATTGTAAGCCTTGTCATTACGAGTAAACACAACCAACACTTTGATGTAAAAGTTTATATATGTCTACTTTTACCTTAGCTGTGATTCAGTGTAAACAGCAAGTAAACAAGGTTGTAAAAAAGTATTCATGTTAAATTGAGGATGTCCCAAAATGATCCTAAATATTGTATCCGTGTGATATTTTATATTTGCTGCAACGCCTGCAAGCATCAAAACTGCAATTTGCACATCCAGTTTTAAAAAAAAAACTGTATCTCTCATGTTCATAACTTAATAAACTATATTATAAACTATGCACACATTTTTTAGCTAAATGAATCTGGCTTTTCCCCAACTATTTGTTTTTCACTCTTGAGAATGATCTTCTGTCTGGACAGCTGTTGGTGTAGGGAAATCTGTACAGAGAGCAGCTGAAACACTGATCAAAACCATTTTAAGACGTTTAATGCCATGCGCTGTGAAGTTTACGAAGCAGATAACAACTTTCTGCGATATTTGTCCATACGTAACTGAAACCATAATGAAGCAAGAGCTAAGTTATCAACAAATCACATGAAAACAGCACATGAGCCTGCTAGCATTAACCCCAACTTCAGTAACGCTCCAGCATAAATCATTGAGTGGTAGCAAGATATAAAAATTTTCAGGACTGTAGCTGAAAGGACATTGGTGAGTAAACTAAGATAACATGTACATTGCTACTTTCTTGCACTGCGGGGTTAATATGGTAACAGTGTTAGCAAACACATGCTATTGAATAACTGGGATTGGTATCTGAAACAAAAATGGTCAATGATCAAGACATCTCTATTTCAAACCAGGTCCAAAAAGATTTCCTCTTTAATTAGCATCCAGGTCCAAGGTATACCTGTGACTCCAGTGAAACGGTGCATCAGTCTTCCAGAGTGGAATATTTCTTTACATAATTTGTAGTTAATCAAGACAACTGAGTTACCTCTGAAACAAAACTTTGAGTCAGTTTTCTTAGACTCCCTAAAGAGGCCAAAGGCAGAGCCAGGACAAACCATAAGCCACATAAAAACATGCACTCGTGATCAAGTATCATTTCAGGTAGCCAATGCATATTTTAGTAATCAGCACCCAGAAAAAAACACGTATGCATAAGAAGAAAAGTCAAACTCACAGCACCAATCAGCCTGAACCTTTCCTAATAAAAGGAATTAAAAACGTAAAATATCTCAATCTCAACAAAGCATGCATTCAAAAATAAATTGTTACAATGGTTTAGATTGCTTTATTACTGCACCGAGGTGCACTCACATCCTGCTTCATCTAGCAATCACAGATTTGGACACACTGGAGTTTAAAAGTGGTTTAAAGGTAAATCTATCAACTGCTACAGTTGACACATTTTTATATTGTGGCAGCTTTGTGTGATATGGGGAACGGCACTGCCTGTTGTATTCTCAAAACTACTAACAGCTGTTTGTGACACTGTGTGCTGGAAATGTCGGGAAATGCCACTATTCCACCTTTTGGCACCACTTGCTTTCACAAAAAGAAAGCAATATAAACATTTTGTCCTCAATACCTGCTTCCCTTTCAGATTGCATCAAGTTTGTTGATTTCCTGAGTAATTCCTAAAAACCCCAGCCTTATATTACAATAAAAGACATCAAAGGCAGAGCTTTACCACAGCTATACAATAGCCGTCTTTAAATAGCGGTATAATATCTTGAAGCATATGTGATTATTTCTTTTAGGTCTTTTGGTGTTTGTTTTTTTTACAAAAAAATTTAAATAAATTAACTAAGCCTGAAAATATTCAGTCCTGTGAAAAGTGAGCTTTGGTACTCCCAGAGCTGTGATGCTTGATATTTTCTTAAGTTTTATAATTTAAATTAATAATATACATAACACATAATTTAACCCTAAAGCCAAACTGAAAGACCTTCCGGGGTTCATGGTGTGATCAGCATTAAAACCGCACGTTGTGCCTGTCGCTGATCTGTAAAACTATACTCCTTCAGAGTCCTATTCCCCTCCTCCCCTCCTCTTGTGTCCTCCTCTCCCTCTGATCCTCCCTGAGGGCCCAGCACAAAGATGCCAGCCTGTCTCCCCACATTTCCCTTGGCTCAGAGGGAGCAGCTGGGGGCCTGGCCGCCCTGTCTGCTCCCATACTCCCCAGTATATCACGGATACACATGCACACACTTCACGTCCGCAGCCTGCAGCAGGACCGGTGTCGCCACATGAGTGCCAGGGGTGGCAGCACCCACTGGAGGGAAGGACGGATGGAAAGAAGGAGGGTGGGGCTGAGAGAGGAGAAGCACGGATGGGCACTCGGGCTCTCAGAGAGCCAGATGTTGCCAATTAACTTCTCCGGCCGCCACAGGGCTGTGGGGAGAGGAGTCTGGCACCTGTACCATCCTACCCCCCCTGCCCAAACACACCATTTCTTGTGGCTGAAGGTAGCAGCATTTGTGTGTGCAGCTTGCACAGAAGATGAGTTCAGGGCCACATCTCTCTTAAGAGCTTGATTTTCAAATACAAAGACACCTGGTCTATGGTACACTAACTGCTTAACTGTTCTGACCTTTGCCTAAATTACCCTCAATTCATTTGCTTTCAGTCTCAGGAGCGACTGAACAATAAGTCAATCTACCAATAGGAAAAAGGAGCAGAGACGTGTGAATACATGGTACAATGGAACCTGTTTTTTCTTTAATTTCCTCTAATGTTTCTGTTTAAACTCCAGTTAGAGTATCATGCAAAACAGTTCATACCCCCGAACCTGTTTTAGATCTCGCCACATAGCAAATTCAACATATTACTGGGATGTTGTGGGAGAGACGAACACAAAGTAGTGCATTCAAGTGAAATGAAAGGGAAATTATAGTTTTTCTTTCTTATGAAAATTGTGGCATGCATTTGTACTCCCCCCCCCCCCACCAGCTTTGTACATCTAGAGACTGAGCGATCTGCCCATTTTTCTTTTTATAACCAGCTCTAGTTCAGTCAGATAGGAGGACAAGTCTGAAGAGAAATGTCATGTCTTATCACGGATCATCTATCAAATTAAGTCTGGGCTTTCATTTGTCAAATTTCTGCCAAACAAAGTATTTCACTATGATTGTTTACATTTGCTTACCTGCTGAAAAGTTTTGCTCTCTCCCATGCTGAAAATTAAAATGCTTTTGTTCCGGTATTGCCCTGCATTTAGGTTTATCACTGTCATCATATCTGTCATCTGACCCTGCTGAAGTACTCCCACAGCATAATGCTGCCGCTATCATGTTTCATGGGTTGGTGATGTGTTCCTGATGATGCACAGCATTAGTCTTTCACCTCACAAAGCATTAAACCAGAGGTGTCAAACTAATTTCTATATGGGGCCACTTTGGCATCATGAAGTCATTAAAAGGGCCGCTTGCATGTGTATAGACGATACTTTTCATTTCATAATTTCATTCCAGTTCACACAGTAGTATAAAAAATGCACAGTAACATAAAAGTAGCACTCTTAGGCCCAGTTTATACAGTTTATCTGCAAAAAAGTTGATATTGGGGTGAGTTACACTTACAGGAGGCACAGTTTATACTTTATACACTTTAAAAGGATATATGCCTTTTTTTGGCTCTCGAGGGCCGGATAATTTACCGTGAAGGGCCAGATTTGGCCCGCGGGCCTTGAGTTTGACACCTGTGCATTAAACCAATAATAATAATGGGTCTCATCTGACCAAAGCAGCTTCTTCCACATGATTGCTGGGTTGTCTATATGACTTGTGACAAACTGTAGACGGTATTTATCATGAATATCTTTCAGCAGTTGACTTCTTCAGACGCACTGTTCTATAAAGACCAGATTTGTTGATTGCATCAAACTGTGGACCATTGCAGCTCCTCCAGAGTTACTCTTGGCTGCTTCTCGAATTCATGATCACCTTTACTAATCTGGCAGTTCAGGTAGATAGCCATAACTTGGTATGCCATACTCAAACCCATCATCTAAAAATTAAAAAAACAAAACAGTGCCTCATTAGATGTTCAATGTAACCCTGCTTTAAACTTCAGTCTACAGGTGAATTCAGTTCACTAATTAATAAACTTCTGAATGCGAGTGGCTGGACTAGATGGTTTCTTGGGGTTTCAAAGTAAAGGGGGGCTAAACACAAGCAAATGTCAAACTTCTATCAATAAAATTTGTAATTTTAATGTGGCAAGAAGTGTGTCGTGAATACTTTTACAAAGCCCTGTAAATGCCTTCTCAGTTTGTCCAAGCATCTTTTAAAAAAAAAAACTCCCTTACATATCTAGGGATTCATATTTCTACAAGAATTTATTTTGGATTAAAGATTGCATGTGATGAAAGGACGAATAGATAAAAAATTAAATAAACAGCACTGTAATACATGTACAGATTCTTGGATGTGTGTATACATGCTTTCAGGCTGTGTTTGTGATCATAATAGACATGAGGAATTACAGGCTATTACAGAAGAGAGCCTGTGCCCTCCGCAGCCAAAGCTTTACTACCCTTAAAGGCTTATGGTTCTCAAAAAGGCAGCCTATTATTCCCACCACGGCACACAGCTTCCTGCCGAATGTCAAAGATATAAATATATAAAACAAGCACGAATCTACACTGAGATATAGTAGTCCTATTTTACAGTTTCATTTGAAAACAAAGTGCTACCCGTTTGTGAAGGGAAGAAATAAGGGAAAAAAAGGCTTGCCTGCGAGGTTGAGGGGCTTTTCTCAAAGGACAAATGGCTACTTTCTATTATACTGAATACCCAATTGGCATAACTAAGGAGAACAAAACATGAACAACTTAAAGAGATATGTATTAAATTTAGTATGCTGACAATCTAGCACTGCTCCACACAGAGACGTGAAAGCATTCACCCTCATACAAATGTGTTCTGCTGCTGCTATTTGTAACTTAAATGTTTCAAATATACATTCAATAAATATGAAATACAGTTTCATAAAATGGCCCGATCAGAAGAAAAAATATTCACCTCTTAAAGCAGCGGCTCCCAAAGTGGGACCGTGAGATGATTTGTTGATGATGTGCTAAAAAGATTTAATATTTCCTTATTTGTCAAAGTAGCTTTATTTTGTAAGAGTTCTTATAACAACTATATTATTGTAATTCTATGACTTTATTCTCATAATTCTCATAACTGACCCATTGAGAAGCAGATTTGCTGATGGGATTTGAATTGTTGCCCTGCTGGTTCATGCAAATTTACTTTAGCTTAAAGGTATAGTGGACAGCCTTCTTTTGATTATGAGTTCTGGGGGATCATCTTATCTATTGTAAAAAAAAAAATAAGCAAAATTGCCCTGGACTATAACACTACCACCACCATGCTAGACTGCTGGTATGTTATTTTTGTTGTTTCATGCCAGATATTATAGGTTTCCACACTACAGAATTTCCCACACAAATTATTGTGGTTCAAGGTGTAGTTTAAAGGAGAGACAGGTTATTTTGTTTTTGGCCAGCAGGGATTTAGATACCATTTTTTGCCCAGTCTCTGTGTTATTGTTCAAGCATGAACTCTGACCTTAACTGAGGCAAGTGAGGCTAGCGATGCTTTAGGTGTTGTTTTGGGTTTATTTGTCACTTCCTGTATGAGAAATCAATGAGGCTAAGGGTGAAATGGCTTTGTAATCTTTTTTAAATTGACATATGAAAATGACTTATCTATTTTTTTATTTTATTAAATCTGGACATGAGTTTTATTAAATATGTTTATCTTTGAGACTAATTCATATTACCCTGTGCCGATTTTCCCACAATGAATGAAGGTTTGGATTATTTTTTCCCCCTTCATAGAAACCTTCATTTAAAAACTGTATTTTGTGTGTACCTGTGTTGTCTCTCTGACTAATATTTAAATTTGCTTGATGTTCTGAAGTGCGCGTGAAAAACATGCAAAAAAAAAAGAAGAAATAATTAATGGGACAAATACTTTTTCACCTTATTGTATTTCCCTTTAGCTTCAAAATACGTGTCTAAAATATAGAGGGTGATAAGTGGAAATGCCTTACTTTTGTATTAGCAGCTCCAACTAATACACTTAGTTCCCTGGAGTCAGTCAGTGCTGACAGCACACTTTGTAGAAAATACTTCATTTTTACAAGAAATATTATGGGGTTTTAATAATGCAAGATGTTGTGCCATGAAATCTTATAAAACCCTTTCTTGTCAAGTGAGGAAACCTAAACTACCTGATAGGACACAAACAAGTAAAAAATTATATACCAGTTGTTTCTGTTGAATAATAGCCAAAATTAATTATACATAAAAGGTTTTGCTGCATTTTAGAAACTCTTGACTTTTTTCAAAATCAGTTTTGTAGGTGATATAATGAAACATTACTGGACCAATTATAATTTCCAAGCTTCATCGTAGTCAGACAATGCAACAGTTAGCTCTTATTAGCCCTGGAGGAGCAGTGAGCTGACCGTGAGAATAGTCAGGCTGGTGGTAATAAATTGAAAATAAGTGTTTTAAATTCGTGTCCAAGGTCTAACACGGCACATTCTCGGTGTTTGAGGAAAACAAAAAAAAATCTGCCTTATCTTACAACTTAATACTATTTGAATGCTTAAGAGGTTTGCTGCAATAGGATTTTAGGCCTGAAAGGCAAAGAAGAGGAAATAAAACAAATAAACAGCATCGTTTATGCACAAACACCCTCACCAATATCCGAACACAGGGCCCTGCCCAACTGATGGGCTTGTTCGCTCGCTGTTCTGAGTAACAGATGACTTGTCACAGAGCTGAATGGGAGAATATTTTAGTGTAGATTGAAAAAGACGAGAAAGGAGAGATGGGGGATTCAGGGGGAAAAAAGAGGCAGGAATTACTCCATTTCACCTGAGAGGTAAATCATTCGATATGCTGGAGATCAGAGAGTGGCATTTATATTCACACACATTTCCATGTATGAGCAGGATTTACACAGTTTCTGTCTATGGTGTTAAACCTGATCTCTCTGTCTCTCACTCACTCTCACTCTCTCTCTCTCTCTCTCTCTCTCTCTCACACACACACACACACACACACACACACACACACACACACACACACACACACACACACACACACACACACACACACACACACACACACACACACACACACACAGAGCATCAGAATCCAGCAATGAGAAAGGCTGAAAGGGTGGATCAATGCTAGACTCTGGTGATTAGTCTTAATTGAGGAAAAAGAGCCATGGGAACAAAGAAACATTATGACCTTTTCCCTGTCTGAATGCCCTGCGCGCTAATAAGACACATTCGCATAATATCATACTGACAATAATCGTCTAAGCACATCAAAATAACCTTCTCGCAGGAACAGTATGCAAATGGTTGGCACAGAAAGAAAAACAAACCCTGCAGATAATGGACTATCCTTGCAATGTTTTTTGAGCATGAATGGCAATTTTCCCTCTCCTGATGAGTGTGCGCTGATTATTCTATCAGACAAAAAGAGGTCCACGTGTGATGAAAAGATTGGCAGTGATTCACATCCTGGTGCTCTGGAATGACTCGCCTCTCAGAATCTCTCTTTCTCTCTCTCCCTTTCAACATCCTCCCTGTTTGTCTGTCTGCCCCTCTCTCTGTGTGTCAGAGTCTGACGGAGTCAAATACCACTTGTCAGGAGTGTGCTGTTTGGACTGACATGAGATAAGAACAGACCAACTAGACAGTTAGATGCTGCTGCTGGACTGAGGTATAAGCCTGTGATTTCAAAGTACCGAGCAGACATAACACGGAGCTTCGTATTGTCGACACGGAGCAAGAATTCATAACTCCACGCAGCGCCAAACAAAACTCTACAATACTAAGTGTACTGTAATATGTAGAGGTGTCCGCTCATGAGATGGAACACAATACTGTGTTCGAGAGAACGTGACAATAAAACGTTTTAAACATTACAACAAAAAAGGAAAACCTTCTCTTGTTTTGTTTTTTGACAGAGAAACAACTTCACAATCAATTTTAAAGAATCTGTAATCAGTGTAATAATTTAATCCTGCTCTGACCAGCACACATATTCTATTTTTATGATTGTCTCATTTCAGAGTAGTCAGAGTACCAAACAAAAATAGTATTTGAGTTTTTTATGAATAAAAAAGAATTCCTACATCTCTATTTGTTTTGATAACTTTGTTTAGTTCAGAAAAAAATCCAGTTTCATTTTAAGTATTTGAGATTAATAAACACATTCCACAATCCTTGGGGGTGGGGGACAAGTTTTTGAACACACCAAATCACAGACTGCATTTTTGTAAGCTTTTCAATGTAATTAACAGCTGTGAATCAGAAACTTCTTTGTTTAGTGGATCTCAGTGGTGCATTTGACACAGCTGATCCATATATATGGATTGATGCATGTGGGGCAGTCTTGATCCAAACTAGTTTTGCTCTTACCTGGGAGACTAGGACTACTGTGCATTGTTTGGTAATTACCTTTTGGGTAACTATTATTTAAAATCAATTTCAAGAATCAAGAATATTTAATTTGTCACCACGTGTTACCGCAGATAAATTTCTCTTTGGCCACTCCAGTTCACATTACACATAATGAGGCAAAAACTGACAAACAAACAGGCAATGAACAAGGGTTACAGGGTTTTTTTTAGCATTCAGGAGAGTCACAGATAACAGATAATGAGGTGGTAGGGTGCTTATTGAACAATGCTGATTTGAGGCTTCGTTTACATTTGATATTCAGAGACGATAGTGTGTAATTAGGCATTAAGGTGATTGTAACGTATGACGGGCTAGTAACAGTGGGGGTGATTTTAAAGCGCTGGGATGCAGTGTCCCATCAGGGAGCGATTGCCTTCACAGCTCTTGGAAAGAAGCTGTTTCTAAGTTTATTTGTTTTGGCTTTGAGGCTTCTGAAGCGTTTACCTGATGGGAGAGGGGCGAACTGTGCATTGCCTGGGTGGGAGGGATCAGTGGAGATGTGTCTGGCCTTTCTTTGGACTCGTTCTAAAGAAGTATGAAGTCTGTGTATAAATTCAGTCTGGATCCTGCAGACGTCATCCCACAATCCCCTGTACTGTTCTCACCACCCGTGCTAAGTCCTTCATCTCCTGAACTGTGCAGCTCCCATACCATACAGTTATGCTTATGCATAAAACACTCTCTATAGTTGCTCTATAGAAGTTCTTTATCAGTTTAGTGGGAAGTCCAGACCTGAGGAAGAAGAGTCGTTGTTGGGCCTTCTTCACCAGGTGGGAGGTGTTCACAGTCCAGGAAAGGATGGGGGAAATGTGAGTGGCCAGAAACTTAATGCTGTCCACGCACTTCACCACCTCCCCCTGTATGTAGAGAGGAGCGTGTTCAGTCCTCCTGGACCTCCTGTAGTCTATTATTACCTCCTTGGTCTACCTGGTGTTCAGGATCAGGCTGTTCCTGGAGCTCCACTGTGTGAGATTGCTGACCTCATCCCTGTAGTGGGACTCAACATTGTTGGAGATGAGATGGTGTCGTCTGCTAACTTCACCACAGTCCTGGGTTAAAAGGGTGAAGAGGGCAGGGCTGAGGACACAACCCTGCAGCATTTGTGTGCTGAGGATCAATGGAGTAGATGTGAGTTTCCCTATCCTCACCACCTGGGGCCTGTTGGTGAGGAAGTCACTGATCCAGGAGCAGTGAGGTGTGGATAATCCCATGTTGTTGAGCTTCATAGCCAGCATGTCTGGTAGCACGGTGTTGAAGGCTGAGCTGAAGTCCATGAAGAGCATCCTAACATAGGTGGTGGGATGCTGCAAATAAGTCAGAGCTGAGTGCAGCGCTAATGAGACAGCGTCCTCCGTGAAATGATTCTCCCTGTAGGCAAACTGCAGGCTGTCCAGGCCAGCAGGGATGGTGTCCTTGATGTAGGTTAGGAGGATCCTCTCGAAGCACTTCATGATGTACTCCATAGATAAAAGTATGGAGTACTACAACATCTTACAAAGCTATGCTGGTAACATACAACTTTCTATGTCACAACTTTACTATAGTCCACCACACACTTTAAGCCAGTGTGTTCAAAATATTAATAAACTGACGGTGGCAGAATTTCCTTTAGTTTAATGCAGGAACAACATAAGTCATTTTTGATTTATTGACACTCCTTTTGTTTATGCAGAGTAAGATCAAAAGTGCCAGGTCCACCATCAGTCTTACCTTGTTTCGCAAAAAAAAAAAAAAAGTATTGAAGCAGAGAATGCAACTTTTAGAAAATCAGAAAAGTTTTTTTCCCCGTTTAATCAAACAGAGATCGTGCAGGGACTCATCTACAGCAAATAAGACACCAAGAGCTTACAACCTCAAAATTCCAATTTAAAATTTAAATCTTTAAATAAAGCCACTTGGTAAAGCAAAGCACAATAATTGTACTTACTGCAAGACAACAATCTGCTGTATTTCATAGGACGGATCTTAATAAATCAATAGAAATTCAAAACAGGGTAGTTGGCCCGCAGTGAGCAACTATATTTCAAATTTGCTCCCAAAATGTAAAGAAGCCATCAGATAGGCAGGTATGAAGAGATAATCACAACAAACTGAGGCTGGTTAAATATGATGGCTTTACAAAATGAGGGCAGCATAATTAGGATAATTAAAAACTAAATTGTATTCATTAAGTCATAATGTTGATTTACTGCCGCTGTTACTGAAAATGTAATTAAACAGAACAATTCCCTTACAAGTAGGTACAACCATATTTATTTAAAAAAGTAAATGGTGCAAAATGTAATTATAACAGATTACAGTGACCAGCCTCACATATAATTCAGTGTGGTTCAACAAAACATATGACCAAGAAGGATGAAACAGACAAATTTGGTTACTAACTTCAAAACTATGCCGAGAAAATAATATAAAATGAAAGTTGGGATATATTCCTAAAATCACTTCATAACAAAAACACTCATACTAGACAAACGCTAATAGAATTGCAACTGAACAAATGGTAATTTTTTTACAGATGTATAGTGATGAAAACACAATGAATTTACTGCATTAGAAAATGTAAATGAATTTACTGCATTAGAATATAAATATATTAACTAAAGGGAAAAACACTTGAATATCAATCGGAGGAACTGCAGGAGAAGAGTGAAACTCTAAGTCAACTGAACTTAAGCTTTAGCCATGTTATACATTTCATTCATTGCATAAAACAATGATTATGGAGTACAAATGGAGAATATGAATAAAAGTTTAAAAAAAACACACACAGAAAAGCTGAAGTTGAAAAACAATTTAGAATTTAGAAATTAGAAATTTACAGTCAGAGTAAAGGCTCATCAAAATCTGTTTCATTTGCCACGATTGTGTGCACAAACAAAGAATTTAACTTTGTTTCAAGTGTTCTCAGTGCACAGAAATTCAGTGTAGAAATATAAACCTAATGGGAAATAAAAATACAAAGCAATATGTGCATGAATGTGTGTGTACAGCCATTTTTGTATATGAATGTACATGTAAAAGAAGCAGTATGTACATAGATGTGTATGTGCAGCCATTTTTATATGTAAAGAAAAGAAAAAAGGGAGGTTGTAATGGTGCAACTGACTACCCAGTCTGTCGGGTGTCCGTTTTAAATCAGAGAGATGTCCTAGGTGAAAAAACTATGCCGCTGGCAGCACCTTTTGCAACTAGTGCTCTGTGCTGCCAACCTGAAGGAAAGTCTAAACGAGTGTCCAAGATGTGTGGGATTCACAGAGATATTGGCTGCCCTTCTTCTGTCATGTCCTGGATGGTGAGACAGTCAGCCTCAATGAGCCCCTCTGCAGAACTTATTGTTCAATATGGCCTGGACCTGACCACATAGTGTCATGTAATGTTTGCAAGAGAACTTAAAATGCAGATAGAACCAGGTGTGAAGAATTTGTATTAATAAAAGTCAAAAACCTACAGTTTGGCAAGGAAAGAACAGGACATGGAGTATGGACGGGTAAACAGGTTTACGACGGGGAGCAACCAACATCACTGCAGAAGAATTGACCAGGGAACAGTAGAAAATCAAGTCCCCAAATACTGAGGTAGGAGGGAAGATGACAAAGGAACCAGATGAGCTAATCAGAGGAAATTAGTTGCAGCTGAGCCAGAGAGAAAGACAGAGAGGCTGAGGGGAGGAGACTAATTAAACATGACTGGACCAGAGCATAAGCAACTTGTCAGGATCCCCAGGGGTTTGATTATTTAGTATTAGGTTCTTGGGGGTCCTGCAGCTCTGTTTATGTGTTCAAACATTATATTGTTTATTTGTCCGTCTGTTAGATTCAGTTCCTGTCATAGTCAGTTTTGTTCATTATGATTGAAGTAGTTTTGTTAGTGAGTTATTATCACTGAGCTATATAATACACTGGAGTGCTGATTTTGCCGAAAAACTGAAGTCACTGGCCGCCATCTTGCTACTCCCTACTCTCACAGAATCCCATAGGATTTGCTTGCAACAACAAGCAGTTTTCTGGCTGAGTGAAAACGTTTTACAGGTAATTCTACAGTCAGTGGATGTACTAACACTATCAACTACTACGAAATTAAGTGCTGAAATATTTTACATGTTATTCGTATTAAATATATATATATATGTATATATAAGTATGTGTATATGTATTTATGTATATATATGTATACACATATGTAAATATATGTTTTTGTATATTGTTATTTATATATTTATAAATGTTAAACATATATATTTAAATGAATAAAATGCAAAATATTTCAGCACATGACTTTCTCAGTACTTGATAGTTTTAGAACATAACAAAATCCTCGTTATTCGATGCTGTAGCGCACATATTCCCTAGTTACTGGGGGGAAATAGGGAGTACCAATATGGCGGCTGGTGGCTTCAAAGCGACTCGTTCAAACAGACGGTGATTAGCACTCCAGTGTATAATATAGCTCAGTGGTTATTATCTGTTCATCCACCATGTTTTCCTGTTAGGTTCTCCTCCCCTCCTGTCTCTGCCATATGATTGTTCCCTTAGCCTGTGCTTCATTACCTCTACATGTTTTACCTGCACTAATTTCTCCACCTATCTTCCCTGCTACCCTATTTATTCAATCAGCTCAATCACTCTCATCGTTAGGTTCTTCGTAATGTAACCCTGTTCTGGTTTCTACTCAGTCGTGTTCCTGGTCCCTGTTTCACCTACCAGTCTGCAAGATTTATTATTTGTTTTTGTTTTTAAATAAATAATCTTTCTACTCTAACAGCGACTTCTGGACACTTGCCTGAACTTTGTTCCATCAACCATCTAAAACAAAACCTGACACACATAAAATAAAAACTTAAAGGTATATAGCCACATAATATGTTTATTGAAAAAAAAGACCAAAAACCGTTTAATCATGATAAAATAAGGTTATATCCAGCAATCCTCCATCTTGATGGTCCTTTTTGTGGATAGAAATAGTCCCAGCACCGGGTGTGACGTAGCAGCGTCTGGGGACAGTATTGCAGAACTATCATAATGTTAAGCAAAAGGTTTTGCTTAATTAATACATCAATTGTAAATAATGTCTGACCGAGCCTGACTCTTTGCAATGCCTCGCAATAAGGCAGCAGCTCAGCGTGATCGAAGACCAACCGTTATTGGTCTTAATAAACCAATCTACAAAAACTTTAATAGCCACATATCAGAACATGCACTCACATCAATCAAATCTGTGGTCCCATCTAAGCAATCAGATGGTTTAGCGTCCGCTTCAGTAAACGCCAACATTCATAATGTATTCCCAGCGACATTCCAGTCTTTTACCTCTTGTAATCATTTTTTGAGCTTTTTTTTTCACTGGATCTTGAAGCTTTCTTCAATGTCTCTCTGGGAGATGCTAATGGCCATTAGCTACTTCCTTGTTTTAACCCCTGCTGCACATGCACACAACATACTTCTGTTAAAATCATAAATAAACATGAAAGGCTTTATTTACTAACAAACTGAGAAAAAACGGCCCCAGGGCCACATCAGACAGTCCTCGCGGACCAACATGCTTCAGCCTTATCAGTTCCCTTAATGGTATTTTTAAGGTTGCACTCAATTTTTCAGGGAGACTCCAACCGAAACGACATTGTTTTGCCGATCTTCTCCACCTTTAGAAACATGTCGAGGGGACAGATGAAAGAGGCTAACGTTCTTCTCTCAAATGTTCGCCTCGCTTACTTTCATCAACACTGTTGTTAACTATTTAGCAACTCTTCGGATCCTGCTAGCAATTTTTTTATTCAGAAGCGACAAGGATGAATAATAATATTCATCTTCATTGTCTTTGCAACATACATTCCAATGAATTTATTTCTCTGCATTAAACCCATCCCCTTGGGAGAAGTGGGCTGCCATTGTGCGGTGCCAAGGGAGCAATCAGGGGTTAAGGGTCTTGCTCAGGGACCCAGAGTGACAGTCTAAGTTGAACATAGAGCCTCTGGGACACAAGCACAATGCTCTAACCACTAGGCCACTACGCTTCCAACCAGGAGTTCAGAATAAAATTCTGGATCACTGAAAGTTGTGACCTCTATCAGATCCTTGCAATAGACATAGAGTAATCTTGGTGATGTTTATTTCATGAATACAAATGATGCTACCTTTAATAAGTAGCCTGAGTAAATATCTAAGAATGGCTGTACCATGTTAGTATTTCTCAGTTCCTGTGAGAATGTGTATCATCATCAATCTGTATTCAGCTGATTTTGAAAGGCCTATGAAAAAAACCCTTTCGATAGTCTAACCCTGATGTTATAAATGCACGTATTAATGTGTTTGATCCAGAGCTGTATTCATCTAGGAATACGAAATAAGGAATTCTTTTAATGTCCAAAGGTCTTTCTGCTACTCTCTGTGAAAATAGGCCTTTAAACCAATAAAAATTCAAAGTTAAGTGTCTATTAAACTATGATGGCTTCAGCTGACATTGAGCCACTGGGGTATTCTTCTTGATTTACTGATACAAGATTGGATCTGAAATATAATTAAGTACAACTTTCAGTGGGGGGAAATGTTGATCAAAAGCTCCAATAAACTTCTTGGTAAAAAAATAAATAAATAAATCAATTGAACCCAAGTGTTTACCCAAATTAAAAACAAGAGGTGAACCTTAAGGTTCCTACCTTGCCCTTGATTTATTAAGAGCTACCACATCTTTGAATTGTCCAGGAATCTATTATGCCCGAGTAACAGAAAACATTTATAGCTGGGGAGCCAAAACCTGTTTTTAGAATTGATACACTGTTGTATGTAAGGGTTTACAACATTGCTGTATTGTTTCTAAACACAAGTAGGAACAATACAGGAAAAGTTCTGATATAGAGACCAACAGAGGTCTACAGCTGCTTTTATTGTGTTGCTGATGCACTCCTTTCGATACACAGCTGGTGCGTAGACAAAGAGCGGTTCAGTGCTTTGCACTCCTGTGTAAAGGAACAAAAGCCTTAAAAAGAGTAAATGTGGAGAAAGTAGATGTTGACCACCTACCTTTCATTTCCTCTCAAGGGCAATGGTGCAAACATCTTTGAAAACAACAACTTTAAAACATGATATTGTGCTTTCTTTCAAAACCATCCAAAGGTCATAACATATTACACAGTGTGACAAGTCTGTACAGGAACAGATGAAAAACAAGATCAGTCTAAAGGTAAGTTTAGATTGTTTTGAAGCACTTCAGAAGTGAAAAAGGAAGGTTTAAGAGTGTTAAAATGGTCACACAGTTTTGCATAAGTAGTCATGCACTATTTTTTTGTCATGTTATAACCATAGCCAATGTTTTTTTTTTATTGTGTGTGATAGACCAACCCTATGTAATGTATAGTTGTGAAGCCAATGTCAAGCATCATGAAATTATTATTTTGTAAATCACTTAATTTCCTTTCACTGTGGCCATTTTCTCCTGTGCTTTTGCTGTTGTAGTCTGACACTTGTTTGCATCCGTATGAGTGACATTTGCTCCTGCGCATCTACGCTGGCAGTGGTCTGACTTTGATTGGCGTTATGAATTAATCTGATTGGTTAAAAAGTACATACACACTTATCTATCCAGCCGCCATCTCCATTGAAACATAACGTATATAACCCCAAATAAACCCAACGTGGAGTGAGAATGCTGAAAAATCAAAAGTCAGATACATTATATAAGAGAACATATGTAAATACATTTTACTTTGCAATTGATGTTTACTGTGTCTACATTTCTTTCTGCAATTTTGATGATTCATATGTTTTTGTTACATACAAGTTCTTTAAAGTGCAACATGCATATTCAGCCCCCTGAATAAATATCCTATAGAACCATGTTTTGCTGCAACTACGGCCAACAGGTCTTCTTGGGTATGTTTTTACCAGCTTTGCACATCTAGAGGCTGCAGTTTTTACCCATTGCTCTTTGTAAGATATCCTAAGCTCAGTCAGACAGCATGGAGAACATGCTTTGAATTAAACCTTTCCATCATAGATCTGGCTGTATATTCAGAGTCATCCTTCTGGAAGGTGAACCTCAGCCTTAGTCTTGAGGTTTATTGCACACTCTAACCCAGGGGTCACCGACCTTAATTTTACGTAACATAAATAGGTTTTTAATGCTTTTGTCATTTTTAAATCTATGTAAATACAAGTATGATTAAAAACAAAGAGCAAC
This sequence comes from Fundulus heteroclitus, assembly GCF_011125445.2. Lineage (NCBI taxonomy): Eukaryota > Metazoa > Chordata > Actinopteri > Cyprinodontiformes > Fundulidae > Fundulus > Fundulus heteroclitus. The sequence continues at coordinate 21,876,297 of NC_046369.1, read as the reverse complement.
TGAATATGATACCATTTTAAATGCAGCTCAGTGTTGTGCTATTTCTTTGAACAGGCTTGAGGGCGCCACATATGGTCCTTGGGGGCTACCATGTTGATCACCCTTGCTCTAACAGGTTTTCTTCCATGGTTGTCCTGCATTTAGCTGCATCCCTCTTCCCATCAACTCTGACTTGATTCCCTGGACACCATATTTCACTGAGAGGATGGTGTGTTCAGGAAAATGTGCGGAGGTAGTTTTCTGCTGGACAAAGGCTTTTACATGTTGGCAAAATCTGACTGGAATTCCTTCATCCACATTATTGCTGTGTCCCCTGCCTGGCTTGTGGCGAACATAACTTCTTATGGCTGTCTTTCAACAATGGTTTTCTTTATGCCACTCTTTCATAAAGGACAGATTTGTGGAGTGTAAAACTAACAGTTTCTCTGTCAAGTTCTCTCACCAGAGTCATAGATCTCTGCAGCTTTTAAAAAGTTACCATGAGCTTCTCCGTGCCTTTTAGCTCAGGCTGAAGGACATGTCTTGGTAGGTTTGCAGTTTTTACATTCTTTTATTATTTTAATAATTAATTGAATGTTGCACCATAAGATATTAAAAGCCCAGGGTAATGGTTAATAGCCTAATCCTGCTTTAAACTTCTCAACGTTATACCTTTCTGCTGTGTTTCTTGGGCTTTATGATCCTGCATGTTCACTAATATTCTTTGAGAAATCTCTGAGGCCTTCACAAAAGAGCTGCATTTCTACATATATTAAATTACACACAGATGGACTGTTTAGTATTTATTGATTACATGACCTCCGAAGGCAGTTGTTTGCACAGGATTTTATGCATGGATGTTAGAGTGAAGAGGTCTGAATAAAATGAAAGCCAAATGGTAAAGATTTTTATTTCTAAGACAGATTTAAGGCTATGTATAATTCTTTGTACAATTATGCACTACTTTGTATTGGTCAATGACATCAAATTGCAATAAAATACAGTACGGCCTGAAAAAGTTCGAGGGGTAATGATACATTTGCAGGGTGCTGTGTATAACATTTAATATATAGTCCAATTCAAAAGTCTTTATCCAAATGTAATTTTCAGAATATTTATTCAAATGAGCCGGACTAACTCGCAGCATTTTAAAATATCCAGTGGTTGTTTTGGTGTGCTGCTGTTTTTTTCTTCTTTTTCATCTTTTGGAAGCATTACAGAAGAATGTTTTCTTTTACTTGGTAACCTTTATATTGTACCCTGAAAAACTGTTAAATGCCAATCAGCACTAAAGGCTGCCCTGTGTCCATAAATCCATTGGAGCGACTTGACAAGCAGACGAAATTGCAGGACTAAAAGTACGAACAAAAAGTGAACAGTATGCCGAAGTCATGTGTAGGATATTGGCAAAGTAAAAGACCTGAGAGTTTCATCAGCCTCTGATTGATCCGTCAACAATATGTTGCCACACGGTGATAGGAGTTAGGAATCTCTTTGCTGGTACAAAATTACACCTGACATATTTTTAGTGTCTACTGAACGAATGCAAACTAAGCTCAGGCTGCCCAAAGATAACATTTAAACTGATTTTGTGCAGTTTTGCTTCACTAGAGATAGTCAAACATACATCATGTCTACTTCCAGCAACTATATAGTTTAATCTTCTGCAAAAACATTTTAGAAACCTCTTTAAAGAGCACTGCTCTAAAATAAGCTAAGAAATCAGCAATAAATATGTGTATCTGAAGCTAACTGATGTTTAAACACAGCATTTGTCACACTGAAGCTATTGCAGGACTGATGACGAATTGATACCTTATGAAGATGACATTCCCAAGAAATCGATTTCTGCTTTAATCAAATGGCAGCCTCTGAGAAATGAAAAGGGTTAATGTGATATCCACACACACACACACACACATACGTATACCCACACTGAGGCACCGCCTGAGTTTGTCACGTATTCCCGTTTTCAATTTGCTCTGCCACTTACACACTGAAAATACAAAAAAAAAAAAAAGACCCACGCACTCGCACACATACACAAAGCGATTATCACCAAAGGTACGTACGGCTGCTTGTAGCTGTTCCCACAGGGAAATAAGCTGTACAGCTTCTCCACTCTCATTTTTCATCGTCTGCTTATGATGCCCCATGTGTGCTCACTGACTTTCATTTAACCCCTCACAATACACACTCACCCACGTTTACCTGCATGTATGATGACAACCTAGCTACTGTCTGTTTTTCTTATGCAAAAAACAGATCCTCCCTGTGTTCCCGTGTTGCATCGCAAAGCCTAACATGAATAAAGGCGTTGTCCCTTTCAATATGCAGCAACACAGTGACGATACTGTGATAGATTATTACTAATACTCTTTCTGATATCTAACATGACTAAGGCAAGGTAAGTAGGTCTACGAAGACAACATCCTTATTAGTCCCAAATAAAGATTCAGGATGCCCGTAAGTGCAAGAACATCTCACTAGTGAAAGAAAATACCAGCAGAAGAGCATTCATTAGGCTGGTAGAGAGTTATTCTTACTCAAGGACACCACAGCAAAGTGAGCACCTCACAACACAAGTGGGATCTAAGCCTTCCATCTGAAGCTCTTTAACCTTCTTGACAAAACCACTCAGAAAAACTCTGCATCTATTTATATCCTCTCTGTGCAGACAAACATAAAAAGGCAATAAAGAAAGAAAACCCACATACCCCTGCAACACTTTGGCTTCTTCTGTTTTGCTTCATTTGTTGTCTCAGCTCCAGACAGTCAAAGCAATCTTGTTTTGGAGAATCAGGGAAAGACTCTCATGGCAAAGTCAAGCATATACCTACGATACTTGAATTAAGGCCAGCTAAATAAAATGCAGTGATTTAAAACACTAAAACCAACAAAAACTCTGGTAAAAAAGTTTCAACTTTGCAGGGGAAAAACGCAACGAAAGTGCTGTATTTCTTTTTGCCTCAGAAGTATGCTTGGCATTGTTCTTGGGGAAAAAAAGAGTTAACTATTTACAGTATCAAGTTGTGAGCTGTGGATTCTCAGCATACTTGGTACAGCTTCTCCGCACCTTCTTGTTCATCTCCTCAGAGAACAATCGCTCCAACATGTACAATTAAGACCAAAATTACTCTCCCTTGCAGATCTGGAGTTGAAAATACTTTTGTTTTTTCTGAAAGCCTTTTATCTGGTCCGAAAGTGCCATGAGATGACATGTGTTTTGAAATTGTCATATAAATAAATGTGAATTGAATTGAACATAAGTACCGGATTTCCTCCAATCACTTTGGTTGCAGTTTTCATAAATAATTACTTTTAGTCGAAGGTGGGGAATCCCACTTCAGGAAAGTAAAAACCCTGCCTGGTTTTCCTTCATCCTGTTCACTTAACCATATGATTTTGTCCCTATCTATGCTGTGGAGCTGGAAATGCAGCTCCACAGAAATGTTGTAACTAATCTCAAAACCGGCTTTACTTTCTGAACCTGGATTGCCCGACTCTGCTTTCAGTGACATAAAGTCAAGATTTAGTGTAAATGAAAGACCAAAAAGCATAAGAATGTATTTGTTTACCTAGACATCCGGCTATGTGTGGACTAGGTTGGAATCTAGCACTTTTTTTTAGAGATAAAGAGTTATGGACAGACTAATAGCATAATCAAAATCAAACAACTGGGTTCTCAATTGTGCACTGTCATGAACTTGCAATTTGTTAAACTTTTGGGTTGAACCAATTAAAAATGTGATGAAGGGTACACATTTACATTTACGCTAAGGAATTGAAAACTTTGAGAAGCAGCCTATTTAACTAGAGAAAAAAAATATAATTTATACATATAGAGTATATAGTTAACCAATTCTGAGCCAGTTAAATCAAGTGCACTTCATTTGCTCTCCTGCCCTGCTGCCCTGTCTCTGTCATCATGATAGGAGTGTAAACCAGTGTGTCTGCAGTGCGTGTGATTGATGCCTTGCGGGGCAGTTGTGTGATTGAAATACCTCCTTACCATAAAGCTGTCGTGTGCGTGATGGAGTCGCATGGTCATTTTATGCATCACACCTGTCCCCCTTCCTCCCCACACTGACACCAAGTCAAATAGGAAAATGGGCACATTTGTTTTCCTGGCCTTGAGAGGGCTTGAGCAGTGGGGCAGTATTTTTTGGAGTAAAAGATGCAGAGAAAGACTCTCTCAGGCTGACATACCAGACAAAAAAGAGCAGATATGATGAATGGCTCAACTGCTCAAAATCTAAAACTTAAATAAAAGCAGCCGTTTTAGGTCTTGTTATCTCATCTCTTTTACATTTTACTACATTTTACAAAAAAAAGTACCTAATTGTTTACTCATCAGGTTCAGACTAATTGAACTTGTGTATTCCTAAATAAATATTTGGAAGTTCTCTTAAAAGACATCATTTGAAAACGTTTTCTAAAGAAAGATGTAGGCTTATACATCAAATCTTTGTGGGTAAATCCATCACATTCTATCATCAGTACAATGGTTGTTTCAAAGACCAAATTCTATTTTCCCCGTTTCCCAAACCCCTTATCCTTAGCCCTACGACCTTTGCTTTCACACCAGGGAGTCAAGCTTTCTTTAACCTTTGAGCGAGGCAGTGGGAGTGTGAACTGGTAGTGCCATCTGGTCCTTTAAATCACGACTTTTCAGCAGGACACTTCATGGGATATTTAGTTTTTTATTATTATCAAGAGTCTCTGACTAGACCTGGCTCCCAATTAGTGACAGTAGTTCTGTAGTTCTTTTTAGAGAACCGGCTCAGCTCACTAGACAGAGCCGGATTTTATGGCATCTAAACAGCTCTTTAGATTTTTTTTATTGCTTAATTTATCACCCACAATAATCAGTGCTTTAAGTGGAAAAAAAATAAGCATACTCATCTTTTTTTTCTGGGGGCGGGGGGGGGGGGGGGGTAATATCATAGTTATATAGTTATAGTAGGGCTGGGCAACGATTAAAATCTTTAATCGCGATTAATCGCATAATTTGCCCGATTAATCATGATTAATCGCATTGTATGCGCAAACTCCAAGAATGAATTCAAAAGTAGTGTAAAGAGCACTTTTATTTTAATGTTCTGCTGCCATATGAACAAAAGTGTTGTAACATTTGTAGCACTTATCTTATTTTATACTGGATATTTTCAACCCATCTATTGAATTTAGTGCACTAGTTGATCTTTTCTTCATAAGAGAACAGCAAGCACTGCAGCCAAAATATGGCCTTTTTTGACCTGCTGTATATTAGACAGTCCCTAAGCTTGATGTATCATGAAACTGTTGACCTTTTGGGTTTTGTGGTTTTTATTTTATTATTACAATTAAATAATAATAATAATAATAATAATAATAATAATAATAATAATAATAATAATAATAATAATAATAATAATAATAACAATAATGTTATGTTCAGTGTTTTTTCGCTAATCCACCTCTTATATATTTCAATCCTTATGTAATTTTGTCTGTGATGTGTGCACCTGCCTGTTGCTTTAATCCTATAAATTTCCCCGTCGTGGGATAAAAAAAGGATTAGCTAATGTTATGTTATCTTAAATAACACTTTTTATTATATGTACTGGGTTCTTTCAAGGTCTTAATTACATGTTATGTGTGGGCTCCAGTAACATATGATAGATAATATCTACTTTGAAAGTTAACATGAACTGCTGCTGAAGATGAACACTGATCTACCTGGATGTTCCCTGGAGGACTGAAACGCCTCAGTCAGAGACGTCTGTGGGTCTGTCAGGGCAATGACAGAAGTTTCGTCTCCTCTCTCCGTTTCTGTGGCTCGACGTTTTCTTGCTCATGTTTTTTCACGTGCTTAGATAAATTTGTTGTGTTTCCACTGAAATTAACCGGCTTTTTACAAAACATACAGCTTGATTTCATTTACGGTATTAAAATAAAGCCAAACGGTGCTACTTCCCCTGTTCATGTTTTTCGGCTGCTGCGGTCTCTCTCAGCTGTTTGTGTGTTGAGTTTGTGTGAGTGCTGATTGGCTGGTGCCGCTGAGCCATGTACAAGAAGGGAGGGGGAGCACCAGAGTGCTGCCGTGACACAGCGCGCTGCAGTCAGCGCGCATGCTGACTGACACTGACTGAAAGCATGTGAGCAACATGCGTTAATGCGCGATAAAATAAATATCGCCGTTAATAGTCTAATGAATTACCGCGAAATTAACGCGTTAACTTGCCCAGCCCTAAGTTATAGTAATCATAATATCTACATATTTAAAATATTTGTTCACATAAAATCATCCACCATTTTGGACATCTCGCCCACCGATGCTACAGCAGTATCACTTCAAGTTTTGTATTCTACAGATGTATTTAGGTACTACTTTTTAAATACGTGTTTCAATGTTTTCTTATAAGTTTGCCTTGTACAGCAGTTTCGCATTGAGATTTAGGGACAGAAAGATATTTTGATTTCAGTTGCACTGTTTTTCATATTTAGTCAGAACTGTCTCTGTTTAACTTCTAACAGACAAGCTGCACTCCAGAGTCCAGAGGTGGACGAACCCTCTTCAGCTGAAAGTCCAGCATTGTTCTGTAAGAGGAAAGTGTCCAGCTGCATGTTTGACAGGCACCTTTGCTGTCTCCTTTTAAATCATTTTTAAGGAGATTGAGTGTTTATTTTTCTCCCATGAGTAAGCGGTGTACTTTTTTCTTTATGTCAGTTCATTTTATTTTCATTATTTGTGTTATTGATATGTACAACACTTTAGTCAACAATTTGTTGTTTTTAAATGTTCTTTATAAATAAATTGGATTTGATTGGATTGAACTAGTGCTGCACACTCAAAAAGTATATTCAACTGTCAGATTACACTTTTAAGGACCAGCATCTGTGTCTGCTCTCTCTCTCTGTGGCAGCAAAGTATCCTCTTCATCTTCATCATCATCTTATAATTAAAGATACAAAATTGATTTTACTTTAATCCATTATAAACACACACATGGGGTATTAAGAACAGAACTGCATGCAGTGTATTGGGACAAAAGGCTCCACAAGAGTCAATAGACCATCCACAACTTAAAACACAAAGAATGTTAAATTACATATTGACTCCAGACAAGTGAACCATTTCGTTTGAATGCTTTTAAGGCCCCCCCCCCCCCCCCCCCCCCCTCAACACTGATAGGCCCACATCATATTTCTTAACTTTAATAATACCAGCTTTATTTCAACTTAAAATACACAAATACATATGACATATAAAAGTGTGGTTTGGACAAATTATACATCTACAAGAAAATCTGTGTCATCTACTTTTGAAGGTGGACGGGTGTCATAGAGCCAAATGCTGGCATAAAAATAAACATATCAGTTATTTCAATAATCACACTATCCCATCCTTAATTGCATATGTTGAACATAGCTAATAAATGCTTTAGATGGTTAGGGTTAAAGGTGCATTGTGCAAGTTTGAAGTTAAATATTATTTGTCTGCGATGGAACAAGACAAGAGTAAATATGGAGACAGTTTTCAAGCAATAGAGGGAGCGCCATTCTGCTCTGCACTGACTCCCTATTGCCGCGCTTTCCACCACCTTCATGCCAGCAGGAGCTCCTGCAGCACTACTGAATTGGCACTGCTTTCTTGTAAAAAAAAACAAAAAACTTTAAACCCCACATGATTTTCCATCTATTCTAATTGCTCCGGCTGCAGGTGGGTATGCAGCTTCATAGCGGGGTTTGCAGCCAGGACAAGTCAGCAGCAGCTGTTTGTGAGCGGACAGTAGAAGTGGAAAGGGAATCACGGCTCCCTCAAGTAACTAGAGAGTGAATGGCACTTTCATGTGAAGTCGCCTATAACACAGCAAAAAGACGAGAAGTAGATTTTTTGAAAATAAATAAATCAGTAAAGCATGGTCTGAAAAGTCACTGGCAACAGCACTGTTGTGACAGAGAGCCTCAGCCGCCTTAGAAAATGACAAGAGGGGTGTGTGTCTGTCTTTTCCCTCTCGCAACTGCAATCTGTGGGAGTTTCAGTCTGGCAGAGACCCGAGCGAGCCAACACGTGAATGGCATGGATTGTTTTTGTTATCAAGAGTGACCCGAACTTTTGCGATCGCTGAGTAGACTGGCTCACCATCTGGGCCACCGGGAACACCCCTGGTATTCCTGATGGCCAGTTCGCTCCTGCCGTTATTGACCAACTAAAAGGGTAGAAATGGTTTTACCCTAAAAATTAACTTTTGACTCAACATGACATATTTCCATTCAAAATAAAATATTGTTTCTATATAACAAAATATTATTTCTGACTTTCTTACCTCAGAAAACATTACGCCTCCAGAAAAGGACCTGTGAAGGTTTTTTTTCTCTTCTCCCATGCGCAATGCACGACACTGGTGTCGTTTCAACTTGTCGCCAGTTGGGGCAGACGTCAGTAAAAATTCTGGAACTTGCGCAATGCACCTTTAACATAACAACAGCTTACTAGACCTTACTTGATTAAACTGTTTTTTTCTTTTTCATTGATTTGCTGCCACGCCATATTGTCCTCCCTGCAGTAGTGGCATATGTGATTTTACATAGAGTACGTGTCCAGAAAAGGTATGAGGTCAGAACTCTTCTTGCTTTTAGATGTTCCTAGGACTAGTCTTTTGACCTGAGGAGACAGAGCTCTTTTTATTGTTGCTCCCAAACTGTTGAACAATCTTCCTGTTACTGTAAGGTTGGCCAACACCTTGAATAATTTTAAATCCATTTTGAAGACCCTTATTTTTAGCTTGGCTTTTAATTCCCTTTGAGCAGAAATATACTGTATTTATTAATTTTTTTACTCAATTTTTTATGCTTTTTTCTTTTTTACCTATCTATTTACTGTAGGTCTTTGACTATCATTTATTTATTTGTTTGTTTTCTTTTACATGTTTGGACCTGTACAGCACTTTAGGGTCCCTCAGGGTGTGTCAAATCCTCTATAACTGATTAACAGTGCAAAAATCTGAAGTTCCCTTTATTGGTACATTGGTTTCCAGCTTCCGTTGTCGGAACATGAGTTCTACCTTGCTAATTCTATAAATATCCCACTGTACCACTGTCACACTTAACATTGGAAAAAAAAGTCCCATTCCTAAAAATACCCCTAAGAGACCTCCAAAATAATGACCCTGCTGGCTGCCGTAGTGTCTAAGGCTGGAAAGACAAACGACATCCATTCCAGCTTGGTGCTTTTAATCAGGCTGTGATAATTAACGCCACACTCCATTGGCCAAACAAATCTCTTTGTCAAGGTGCTTGTTGCTGTACAAGTTCTTCTCCTGTTCTCAGACAAGATAACAAGCAGTCTTTAATTGCCTTAATTTTGTGTAGTAGTGGTATCATAGACTTCAATGTGTGCAATCGCGACTCTTCCCTCCCTTCCTCCTCCCTTGTTTCCTCCTTCCCAGCAGCTATGGTTAATATTTCATCATGTTGGGGTGGTGGGCAGTGGTTATGGCATCAGACTTTAATAAACTGAGCGACCTTGTGGGATTTCAGAACGGAAAGATTAAGTTTGCCTTCCCTACCGGCTGAAGAAACCACCTTTGTGGGTTTTTCTTATCTTGGGCATTACTTAATTACCTACTTTAATTCTAACATTTTCTAAAATGACCCCCCCCACCACAATGAGACAAGCTGTTTTAATTAAACAATTGAATATGTCACTTATCAGGTGGGATCGGAGCTCTCGTTCACCACGGTAACGGATGCTACCGAAGATGACATTATCTTGGTCTGGGCCCCAGTTCACCCATGCACAAATGATGAAGTAACAGATGCTATCTCGTTACTGTATGTGGTACTGTACAGATTTGGAAGATATAAACTAGCCTATTAGATACACCAGACGTGTCCAATTAGTTACACTGTAATCTGATGAGCTTCGTAATGCAGCTATGCGTACCTCATTTTGCCACTAAAAGGTTTTCATCCCAAGATGGGAGAGCCCAGAGGAAAGAACTCAAAAAAAAAACTAGAGGAAAATGGAAAAGTTCAACAAACAAAAATTGTCTCCCAGCTATTCCCAAAGTTACTGACACTAGCCTGCTTGTTTATGGAAGTTACATAATGGTATTTTAAAATGTGCAGAGGCTTCCAGAGCTGCACTGCTTGGACAAATTTAATGGGAGACATGTCAGCAAAGCCATTATACCAGCAGGGGCACGCAAAGCCCTATTACATATGGCTGCTGGCTGCTAATGTGTATTAGCAGGAGACAGAGGAAGCAAGGTGAAGATAAGTGATTTTGCAGTAGTTGGCTAAGTAGGACAAAGGAGGGAGGGAGTAAGTAAGATGGAGAGGCTCCAGAGGAGGAAACTATTTGGACCAAGAGCTTGACCAATTCAGATAAATTGTTTTTATTTGCTGTGCAAAGGTTTAACAAAGTTTGATCTGAAAGTTAAAATTTAGGCTCTAAGCTAACCATGAAAAAGTTCAGTTTCACAGGTTTAAGTTAAACATTTGTTACAGCTTAGTCATTTCTAGGAAATGATACAAAGGGATAATTTTGCACTTGTTGGCCTACAACCTTGACTAGTTTAATGGTATGTTGCCATCCATTGCTGTTTAATGATGACTACAGCTTCCTACGCTCTTCTCACCAGGAATCAGCTCTGCTGTATCTACCTTAATTCTAGCTTCATCATGTTGCCGTACATATTCCTCAGAGATTTTTGTCTATGATGAAATGAAAGCGTTGTACAGTTGCTGCACATTTATCAGCAGCCAATTCATGATGCAAATCTCCTCTTCCACCAGATCCCAAAGGAGTTCTACTGAATTTAGATCTCGTGACTGGAGAATGTTAGAGTACAATGAACTCACTACCATGTTTACAAAGTCAGTCAGATTATTTGAGCTTTATGACATGGTTGATTATCCTGCTGGAAGTTGCCATCAGAAGAGGAGTACAGTGTGGCGATGACAAAATAGACAGCAAAAACACTCAGGTAGGCTGTTATGTTTAAATGATGATCAGGTAATAGCAAGAGCCTCAAAGTGTGCCAAACAATATCCCTCACAACATTACACTACCAATGTAAACCACTAATAGAAGGCATGATGGATCCATGAGATCCAAATTTTGAGCTTACTTTCTGAATGCTGCTGTGGAAACAGAGACTCATGACCAGGGAGCTATTTTTTATTGACCAATTTTGATGAGCCTGTATGAATTGCACCCTCAGTTTTATTGTTCTCAGCTGACAGGGGGTGGAGCCCACTGTGGTTTTCTGCTTCAAGACTCAACTTGTTGTGCTTTCAAAGATAATATTATTACTCATGCCTTGGTTGTAACAAGGAGTTTTTGAGCGGTTGTTGCCTTTCTATCATCTAGAACTATTATTCATTGACTAGTTATATCAAGAAGGCATTTTCAAATTTATAATTTGCCTTAAGTCAATGCTCTGTAAACTGGAAAATACCCAGATATCAGCTTTCTCCAAAATGCTCAGGAAGGCCTGACAGGCAACAACAACCATGCTATGTCCAAAATCCCTTTATTGATTTTCTTTTCTGTTCAGTTGCTTGGTTTGAACTTCAGCAAGCTGCCTTCACCATGTCTGTATGTTCCTAATGTCTTGACCTGCAGCCATGTAAATGTCCGCTTTGCCATTTGTGTTTACAAGCAGGTGCACCAAATAAAGTTAACATTGCATGTATGTTTGCTATTATAGTTTTATTTAAATAAACGTGATTTTAATTGAAAAGATGAGTGCCTCACCAGGTCTATAGAAGGAAAAGTAAACTGTAAAAAAATAAAATTGTGCAACACGTACATCATGAGCTGATCTGTAATGTGATTGTGTACAGCAAAAAAAAAAAAATCTCACTTCAAATGCTAGTTTAGGATGCAGGTTAGTTCCAAGTCAAACCAACATTAGAATGTCTAAAATATTATCCACCAACAACAGGTAACAAGCAGTATTTTCTGTTGGTTAATAATTCAGCCAAGGCTTAAGGCTGCTCCTGGCAAAAAAAGTCTTGATTTTCTGTCAGGAGCAAAACTCTGTGTTTTTAGACACACAGAGAACTCTTTGCCCTGCCAAGAAGCCACAAATGGACAAAAAAAAAGTTTTAGTAACCTGCCTTGCTGCCAGCACATGAGCATTTGTTTTAATTCTTTGACAAACTATTTGTGATATGTCAAGCACCTAGCTGCTTTTTTAAGGGCTCAGTGGCAAAGTTGTTCCACTAGAAACTGGTGATGTGAGTGTGTGTGTACTCGATAAGTGAGGAGGCTCCTGAGCTTGGTCTTTGACAGCCTCCTTGAACTCTGTGGGCCAAGTGATAAAGTGGCCTGATGAGTGGGCAATCTCCATCTGCCAGCTGCTAGTTTGGCCAGGAGAGCAGAGAAGATGCCAGAGTGAGTGAAGACCCAGTACACACACAAATGGAAAACAAACCAACAGACACACACACACACACACACACACACACACACACACACACACACACACACACACACACACACACACACACACACACACATATAAACATATATACATACACACTGCTGTTACATGATGGTAGACTTGTTGGCATTGAAACATATCAATCCAGTGCTTTTTAATCTATATTGTCAAACATACATAAATTAGAACATGTTAAAGTAGAGTTGTACATCCCATGAAAATTTACCAATAAATCCGATTAAAAAAAAAAAAAAAAAAGTATTTAACTGCCCTGCCCATTATAAGTAGGTCCATAACTACAGCAAATTGCTGAAATTTTAGGCTGACTAAGAATTAACCTTCCTGTTTTTCTTTTAAGAACCCAATATTCTGTTAGTTTATGTCAGTTTATATTGTGAAAAAGTTACTGCGTTCTCCAATATTTTTGTTTTTGCTTTTTTTCTATTAAAGTTTTCAGATAAATTGAGTATTTATAATAAAGTCACACATTATTTTTGTACTTTTAAAGGATGAAAGCTATCTAAACAGGTGGTTATCAAATATTTTCTGTTGTGACCCCCTTTGAAGAATGAACAAATTTCAGGACCTCCGTAGCCCAACAAAATGAGTCAGAAACTTTTATTGTTCACTCTCTTAATGCATTGAAACAATCACTCTGAGGATTACCTATAATCACTTTTACATTTTATTACTATTAAATACATTCTAGAACAAGTAGAACTTTTCAGCATCGGCACATTTTATATAAGATACTATATGATGCTAACAACAGTCCAAAATAATATGAAGCCATTAATACTAAAGACAAATTACTGTTATATTAAGTTTTATACTCTTTCATGAGTTTAATAATTTTATTCATTAACAACTTTTCATAGCTACATTACCAATGCAGTGAAGCTGTTCTGCTATGAATAATATAAACCAGTTTTGGTTGCAGTGATTGTTTATTGCCCAGTGATTTCACACGTCATCAATCTTTAGGATTTGATAACCCTCTATAAACACAAATTCAAACCACAGATTAAGACCTTCACAGTAAATCATGAACAGATAACCAAAGTTATACTGGATTTAAATCAGAAATTTTAACCACAAATTTATTTATTTATTTCTTGAATAAATAACATCAGTTTCAAACCATACTGTTATAGAGCTCTAAACTCCCCCCGCCACCTCCCATAAGGTGCTTCACGTAAATTTGACAATCTCAGACTTTACTATCCATGGAAGTTGAGAGCTCTGCTGTTGAACACAGCAAGCATTGTGCTAACTAGGTGCTAATGTACAGAATAACAATGAAACCACAAAATGTATTGCAATAGCAACATGTACCTAAGCGGTTTACAATTTTCAAAATCAACTGTTTGGCAATATATGGAAACGTAAGTGAGAAGTAATCTGATGGATTTAGTTAGATTCCTAGTAGCTTTTATTCACGCAAAGGTAATTTCTGGTGTTGGCCGAACCACGTCCAGTTTAAGCTGATCCGCCCATATGCATATAATGGGTCTGTCTCAATTCAGGGGCAGCATCCTTGAAGGACCCGGTCTACGTTGGCTGAGTCCTTAGTGGACAGCGAGAAGACCGAAAGAGATTGGCTTGTGATATGGGACAGCCAGCTGCATTTGCACGAGTGTTTGAAGGATTCTTGAATAGGGTATTACTCAGATGACATCAAATGGCTAAATTTAGACACTTGCGTCACGGCCATCTTGTGGTCATATAAGCAGTGTAGTAACACTTGAAGAGTTTACTCGTTTGAGTCAAATGGTGAACAGACCTGTCTGGAACATCACCTCAACAGACAATAACATGGCAATAACAAAACACCGCCGCTGCGTTGGTATGTGGTGGACTGACTAGCTATATGGTGATCACGATTACATGAAGGGAGTTTTGTTTTCCATTGATTTTCCAAAACCCCCGAAGGATTGCAGAGAAATGTCGGTGTTGCATATATGCTTGTAACCGAGAGGACTTTACTGTGGAATCTGACCAAAGACAACTTAAAGCTTGAAATTGTCCTGGGAGAACCAGCAAACCTTCTGGAAACGGCACGTATTGATGTGCCATCCTGGTGGACTTGGTCCAGTTATCACCTCATGCTTCCAGTATTGATACTGACCTTGGTCATATGCAAAACTACTGAAAAGCAGCCCAAAAAAAATATGAGGAAAATAATGTCCATGCCTACAAAACTATTTCTGTTTATGCAGTTTATGCAGTCTCATTGTTGCCTCTTTAGTCCACCTGTTGTTGATTTAATTAACACCAAAACAGCCGACACTGATTAGCAAGCCCCTCTACAACTGAACTGATCAGATCAACATCCCAGAGGTCTAACTGACTTGATAGTATATTCTGATTAAAAAGTATTCCTTTAGTTTTAGGAGCAGAGTAAACCTTTATTGGACAATAACAGTGCCATACTGCTGTGTTTCCTTCTGGTTTTACATGTATCAATCCTTAAATCTTGATTTTGTTTAAATGGTGTACAGAAAAAAACACTTCATGAGGTCTTTGTTAATCATAGGCAACCCTAAAGTAATGTTAAAATAGTTAATTTAAACATTTATGAATGGCTCTTTTTTTGTTGTTTTTTTTGTTATAATGTGTCCTTACTGAGCTAGGAATCTTACTGAGCTTTATCTGACCTTTGTAAACAAGCACAAGCAGCAGTTTTGGAGATAACTTCAGCACCTCTGGCGGTCCTCTCCAGATACAGACTTCAAGGCTACAGAGAGAAATTTTATGTATTAAGATCAGATAGAATATTTTCAATTTATTTTACTTGACCAGCAACATGCCAGCATTTGAGTGCCTTGACATGGAGAGAATAATTTGAAATAAACCAAAAACTAACACCTTCAGGCAGAACTATGACACAAATCGCAGGTTATTCATTTGGAGGGTGTGGTTTTGGCAGAGAATTGGGTCAAACATTCAGGAGATAGAGGCAGGTGAGTGGAATTGTCACAAGTCATTATTGATCCCGTTTTCCCTTATTGGCAGCACTGTGTTGAGGTGTAGTGGAAATAAACCCATACCGAGCCAGACCAGCACAACTATGTGTTAAATTGTAGTCAGCATTAAAATGTCTATCATTGCCTTTCCCTGTGAGTCTGTGTCTGAGCAGAACCAGCCGCAGACACTGTGCAGAATCACACCACGAATCTTTGCATGACAGATGATTAGAAGATGATTAGATCAGAGAGAGATCGCACCAAACATGAATCTTTCTCCCCCCATAACAACCATTCTGATGTCATTAACTTTTGAATCTTAACTAAATTAGAGGTTTGTGTGTTGACATTTACGGCTTTCAAACGGAGCAGCAAACTTTCTGGCTGATTGCACCAATGCGTCGGCTGATAATTCAGGAAGAAGAATACACATGAGAAGATTGGACAGTATTGTTCTCCAAATGACAAGATCTGTCTTCTTCTCCGCCTTCTTAATTATCTTTCTCAATTATAATTACACGTGTGAAGGTCCGGGGGGCAGTCACTGTGATGTTGTACTGTCTGCCGCCGTATCTAGAATTAGATGAAGGAAAAATAAAAAGGCAGAAGATACTGTACAGACTGCAGTGCTGATTTAAAGTGGCAACATGAAAATGCTGGACATGAGCGAGTCCAAATAAAAGGGTATGAATATTTATTTTAAGTGTTGCTCATCATTGACCATGTTGAGGCCCATGAATCGCTGACACAGCTGAAGCTTTCTTTGAACAGTGAGTGGCCAGCGGGTTCTTACACAGCCTTGTCAATCTTCCCTAATGAAGCAGATGAATAAATGATTTGAGGCACTGTGGATGAGAAGTCTGATCCCCCATGAGCATGCCTCCAGGGGATTACTAAAAGACCCCAAGAGAGGCCCCCTCCTGATCTCCCCTTTTACCCTTTAAACAATCTTTTTTGAAAATAGTACCTCCTCTTCTCTCTTCTTTCTAAACCTCCATCTCTCTATTGCTATCTTCCACCTCTGTCTCCTCTCTCCACATCCCTGTTCCCTCACCATCTGTGATCTTAATCTCCTCTAAAACATCTTTTCCTTGACTGTGGGAGTTGGCAGATAGCAAAGGCCACCATCCGACACTTACTGACTCATCTAGTCATAAACAACTGGTGGGTGTCGGCATGCTGGTGCCCCTCTGGTTTCAGTGGCGTTTGTGACATGTCATTTTTTATGATCTCCATTGTTATTTTCCAAGTTATTGTTTTTCTTCCTCCTGCTTTTAGACAGGAGTAAAAGTGCAACTCTTTGAGTTCAGGAAATTTTACTCTCTAGGTCTGAAAACAAAGATGACAGTAATAAAAAGGAGAACCAATTGCTTTTTCATGTCATTGCCAGTGGGAAATCAGGCAGACATAGTAATAAAGGTGCCATAATAAAGTTTAGGAAAAAGGACCTATGGCTTTCCATCTCCTCAGCAAACCACTAGCACTAGCCACTGTGGACTGTACAGTTGCTCAGGGTCATCCACGTTACTAGAGTGAAGGTGAGAATTTGAAAAGAGAGAGGAATAGCAAGTCTCAAGACACAGAATGGAGAAATAGACCATTGCATTAAACCTTCTTCACTGATATTTAGAAAGGAGGATTCTTTTAGGGTCCACTTTTTACAGATTTATGACTTGAGAGACTTGATTTAAAGTCATATCACAAATAGAGTTGAAACCAGATGTTCATGACTAATTTTAAGTATTCTTCCATAAGCTTTTCAGGATAGTTTCCTGCAATGTTCGGCCATTCCTGCTAAAACTGGGCTCTCTGTGCAGGGGGCTTGCATGCTTTGCTTCAAACTCAATAAAACAAAGTTTATTTATATAACAGCAATTCCCAAAACATGTCATCTTAGGGAGGTGTATGTCATCAAATCATATAGATAGTTAGGTTAAAAAGTTGTCAAAGCAAAACCATAAGATTGCATCAAGTCATTGACTTGCAGCATTCATTCCTCCTGGAAGAGCGTGTAGTAATAGTGGACAGTCGCCGGCATTGTGTCGTTGACTTTGCAGCAATCCCTCATACAGAGCATACTTTTAGCAACAGTAGAGAGGAAAACACGCCTTTTACAAGAAGAAACCTTCAGCAGAACAGCCATCTGCCATGATAAGGGATGGGTACCATATTTGATACTTTTATAGGCACCGACCAAATGCCGTCGGTACTACACAGTAGTGATTCACATAACATTAAACAGTACCTTGTTGCGGTATCTCAATGTATTATTGTGACACAGAGGGAGTGGAATAGTGCCGGACACGAACACAGCATCGCACGCACAAGAGCGTACTGACGTCAGTAGCCACTGGTCCAGTCAACAAAGCAAGCATGGCAGATAGAAAGCGCTCTAAAGTATGTCTCCACTTTTCAAAATGCAATGTAAATTACGCTTATGCAATATTTGTGACGTGAAGTGCAAGACCAATGGTGGAAATACTTCTAATCTGAGGAACAACCAGGTCACAACTGCTAATTTAGCAAATTTCTCGCTATATTTAGTACGTATTCAGACCCAACCAGCAGCAACCTTTTTTTTTTTTTTTTAAAAAAACCGACTAGCAAAAAATCAAATGACTTTCTTCTGTGGTATCCTGTGACTCTCCGTGAAAGCACCAATCATTCTGCAGTTATTGTCTTGAGAGAGCAGCAAGTGCTGGTCTTATGTCCTACAGCAGTCAAAGCCTGTAGGAGCATAACTACAGATAAGGATAACTCTAAGCAACTTCAATTTTTATCAAAAACTGTTAATTCTGGTCTTAAAATGCATACCTTTTACTTTTGCCCACATATTTTTCATGGAACACAGATCAGGGCTTTGTGAGTAAATTGGGTGTATTCTTGGATAATGCATTTGATAATGCATTTTTGTCCAGGCTTTAATTTCCTGCTTGATTTCTTAAGATTTTTCCTTTAGTATTTACACAATGTTATTTCTTCATAATTCCACCTATATTGGGAATCACACCAGTCTCTCCAACAGTAAAATACTCAATATTATGCCACCACATCTGTGCTTCATAGCTAGAATGGTGTTATCAGTTTTGTAAGTTTCAATTGCCATTTGCAAACAGTAATCTGTATCTTTAACTGCTTTTTGAGTAATGACATCTTTCTCATATTTAGGCCACATATGGCTTAAATATTATTGATACAGACCTTGTTTCACTATGAATATAAACACTCTTAGCAGCTTCATCAAGCATCTTCACAAGGTCCTTCATTTTTGTTCTAAAGTTGATGTGCATATTTTTCACCAAAACAACCGGACCCGTCTCTGGTATATATGCACTTTTGTAGTCATGACAACTCAAAGTGCTTTACACTAGAACCACATTCACCAAGTTACACTCAAACATGCTCGCATTGTCTACATTAATATGCAGATGTAAAGGCAACATAAGTTACTGCCTTGCCCACAGGCACATTGATATGTGGCAGAAGGCTGGAATCGGACCAACAATTCTGCAAGACGACTACTTTCCCCACTGAGTCACAGTCGCCCGCAGTGTGATGTCTGGCCACTCCCAGGGTGTTCATACTTGGACATGATTGCTTAAACAGATGAACCAGGTGAGCAACCTTGAAGCATATGAAAATTACACCCAACGATGAACCAGGCAGAAAAAGGTCTATTTTCTAAGAGAAAAATGTTTTCTGTGCATACAGTGTGTAAATCCCAGAATTCAACTGTATATAAACTTCTACAACTTCTTTTGAATGAGGACATTCGTCCTTCTGCAGAAGGACAGAATGTAATTAACTTCTGTAAATTCAACATTTACCCAAGGGCAGATTAGTTTAGTGAAGATAGAGGATGTTGGATTGATAGATTTTTTTTAAACAGGCCACCCAGAAAATATCAGTTTCTTTGGCAATGATGCAAGCCTGTGGTGCTGAAACGAGTTAATATTTCTCCATGAATCAGACAACTTTGCATTGTTAAATTTTGTTATGACGAATGTATGCCAATTTCCCTATGATACATTGGAGGGGGGAAAACAATGCTGTGTGAAAATATTTTAAAAAGCAGAGATCTGGCTAGGATACATGGATGTTTTCAATTGCTTTTTTTTATTGTGAAGCCTTAGAAAATCTGTGGTTAATCTGCATTGCTAAGCTACTAACACCAAGAAGCTCCATGGACATATTTCACTATAACATCAAGAAATTTCAGAAACACAGCTAGCAAGACTGATCAGTTAACAATTAATGAGGTTGTCAAGGTAGTGCATAAACTATAGGAGAGACAAGAGAATAAAATATTTTCAAATACTTAGATATGGTATGACTTCCATAACAAATTATGTTTTAGAGAAAAAAATATGCTTGCTTGCAACAGATATAATCTATCTCACCATTAGAGAAATCTGACTTTTAAACATCTCTTTGAACTCCTTTACAGATGTGAGCCTTAACACCACAGTTGTGTAAAAATATCGACTTCTGAAAGTCATCCGTACATTGTGTAAATACAGTGCCTGGCTAAAAAAAGTCTCCACTCTAATATTTTGTTGGACCGCCTTTAGCATTGATTACAACACGCATTTGATGTGGCATTGTTTCGATAAACTTCTGCAACGTC
Organism: Fundulus heteroclitus; assembly: GCF_011125445.2. Lineage (NCBI taxonomy): Eukaryota > Metazoa > Chordata > Actinopteri > Cyprinodontiformes > Fundulidae > Fundulus > Fundulus heteroclitus. The sequence continues at coordinate 21,856,285 of NC_046369.1, read as the reverse complement.
ACAAGATTTATTTCCACTCAGTGTTGCATTCATTTTTCAACAAGATTTTGCATTGATGATGGTAGAGTCTGCCCTCTGCACAATGCCCTCTCCAGTACATCCCAAAGATTCTCAATGGGGTTAAGGTCTGGACTCTGTGGTGGCCAATCCATGTGTGAAAATGGTGTCTGATGCTTCCTGAACCACTCTTTCACAATTCAAGCTCGATGAATCCTGCCATTGTCATCTTGCAATATGCCCGTGGCATCAGCGAAGAAAAGATCCATTGATGGAATAACCTGGTCATTCAGTATATTCAGGTAGTCAGCTGACCTCATTCTTTGTGCCCATAGTGTTGCTGAACCTAGAGCTGAGCAGCTGCAGCAACCCCAGATCATAGCACTGCCCCCACAGGCTTGTACAGTAGCACTAGACATGATGGGTGAATCACTTCACCTGCCCCTCTTCTTACTCTGATGTGGCCATCACTCTGGAACAGGGCAGATCTGAACTCATCGGACCATACAACCTTCTTCCATTGCTCCAGAGTCCAATCTTTATGCCCCCAAGCAAATTGAAGCCTTTTTTTCCAGTTAGCCTCCGGATTAGTGGTTTTCTTAAGGCTACACAGCTGTTCAGTCCCAATGCCTTGAGTTCCCATTGCATTGTGGGTGTGGAAATGCTCTTATTTTAACAATTAAACATAGCCAAGAATTCTACAGTTTTTTTTCTTCGATTTGATTTCACCAAACGTTTAAGTGATCGCCGATCACGATCATTCAGGATTTTTTTCTGGCCACATTTTTTCCTCAAAGAAGATGGGTCCAGATCAGTCCAGTTCTTAAGACTTCTTAACCCAGACTTTAGACTTCTTAACCCATTTTTGGTAGTTTCTGAAATCTCCTTAGATGTTTTCTCTGCTTGATGCATGGCATTTGGCCCTTCTGAAACAGACTAACATCTTTTCTATGACCACGCAGTGTGAAATGAGAAGCAACTCATTGCACCAGTGGGGGTTAAATAACTTGTTGCCAGGGCGAGAAACACGGCGGGGGAAGCCCTGCTTGTGTCAGGTATAGGCACATGCTCAAAGTTAATATGAGATCCTCGTGAGGGAGAGCCAGAGAAACACTAGTTTGAAAAGAAATTAAATTGATGTCAAAGCCAAACAGGGTTCAGTGTACAGAAACAGAAGCCAACTGGAGAGGCCAACAAGGGAAAAGTAAACAGGCAAAACTGGTCACAACAGGCAGGCAAACAAAGCATGCTGGATGGTCTATTCACATGAAGGCTTTCAAGGATCTGGCAGATACACACTGGGAGAGTAGGGCATATATAGTGATCTCCTCGGGTGCAGTGACTCTGCCTAATTAGAGCCACTGCAGGTGTAACTGCTCAGACCCAATCACCAGAGCAGAGCTAAGCAGGCAGAAAGTGACGTCATTGTCACTGCAGGCGGGATCTCACAAACAGGATCAGGCAGAAACATTACACTTTACACAAGCAGGCAATCACAGTAAAATGCTGAAAGGTGAGTGCACATTAACATCAAATGTATGTAGTAAAGTGACCAGTATGGCGAGTAAACATAATTAGCATAAAAACGACGATGAAGACGTAGATAAGGTGCGTTCAAACATTTTAATGATGTGTGGCAATTATTTAATTTTGCTAAGTTTTATCATATCACATATTTCTTAAACCAGTCTAATCGGTTAATTTTGCTTCTTTGATTGAAGACTGCATTTGTGTTTTTTTCTTGTACCATCAACCAATCACAGTTCTTAAAAGACAGTGTCACACCTAGTAACAGGGTCTACCACACCTCCTCACTAAGATAGAAAGTTCTGTTGTCTCCTTACTTAGAGCCGCTTTCAGCAACTATCAGAAATACTCTGAAGCTCAGACTCCACGGTAGGATCTTTCAGGCTAAGATGGGAGTTCTGAGAGAGGACTCTGAGAATCGTTGTGAATATTGGCACTGAAGTTTTTACATGTTGTTGATTTGGTGTCTTCATCACATTTTCCATAGACTGTTCAATGACATCTTGTTAACATCAGTATATAGAGAGGAAATCAAATGTATATTCAGTCTTAAAGGAGTCCCATCTACTGGCTCAAAGTGATTGTAAAAGAAAACACGATGCATCAAACTAATGACAGGTTAGTCATAATTACAGCAGAACAGAATAAGGTGAGAGGCGAATCATTATTCGCCTCTCAGCTGAGAAATTAATCAGAATTTTTGCAACCAGCAAAGAATGAAATCCCTAGTGGAAAAACCATGAAGCGACAAGGACATTTCATGCAAGCTAGCATGAAACTAGTAAGCTAGCAGGCAAACTGCTCAAAAGCTGACATTTGATAATTCTGCTTAACTACAGAAAGTTGTTTCTTTTTTTAACCCAAAGCATCAGTCATTGCAGGAGCATGCTTGTATTGCTCATTACAGTACCACACTGAGCAGCTATCTCCACATGAACATCCAAGTTAATGGGCCACAATAAAGACACCACTGTCTTCGTTTTATGGCTCAGTTTTCTAATGGCCTACTTGGGTTTCTTGAATGTTGTCTCACAGGAGTCATCGAGGTCTCTTTAAGATATCCAATATTCTCAACACACTCTTTCCTCCTGGCTCATGCCTCCCTCCATCCATTTTTACACTCTTATCCCTTTCCCCAGTCTTGCATGTTTGACAGCTACAGGCAGCCTGCAGTAGCCCAGGGCATTTTCCTGTGCCTTTGGTTTCATTAGTGGGCCCCAGATGCTCAGCTGCTTACAAAATTATAAAGGGCCGAAGCCAACTGCCTCCAGATGGGACCCATCTATATTCAGATGAACTGTTTCCTCACAGTCAGAGCAATCCCACCCTGATGTCCTACAGTGTTGTCAACAAACTTGCTGACAAACACAAACACAAGCAAGTACAAACAGATGCACACATTCATAGAACAAGCCAAGCAGACATGTTGTGCACACACCCCAAGCCACCCAGGCAGAAGGAAACCTATACATGCACACAGACTCGCGTGGCATTGCTCGCTACAGGAATATAATAGCTTTTATGGTGTTCTGTGGTTTTTGCTGTCAAGTTGGGCTTTTATCTGGCATTGGGAATACGACAGAGATGCAGGGGGGTGGGGGTGGGGGGGTCCATTGCACTTTTGCAAATGGTCCAATGGACATTTCGAGACATCAACACTACAACCATTTGTTTTTCAAACACACAAAAGCTTTAGCCAGTTTGACAAGAAATCATGAGAAACACCTTTCCAGTGATGGCTGCAATTTTATACTATATCTGTTGCAAATAAACACTAGATGCTTGAAATAACTGCAATTTGTTTGGAATTATTTGAGATACATGATACAAATAAATGGCATCAACTGCTAGGACTTAAAAGCAAACATATCATCGTTCTATCCATGTGTCACGGTCCCATCTGAGGTACATCAGGAAAACATGTAGGGTGACAAACTGCAACTGGATTTAAATTATAGTCCTTTTTGTTTTGAGATGGTTCGGTTCTCCAAAATCTACACTCCAGTTCACAACTTTCTTGTCAGACACCTAAAAACATTTGAGTCAAAGAGACAGGAGAACAGTTTCAGGAAAATCCCAAAAAGGCACATAGCAAGGGCTCAGATTTAAATATCCCAGAAAACCTTGGAGACTGAACATCAGTGTGTGTAAAAGGCATCAGTTGATGGGAGCCGCCATGGCATCCCTGATGTGCATAAATTAAGGCGTTCAACCTGCCCTTGAGCTCCTGATCTTAGATTTTTGATACTTATATACAAACATGCGAGTAAAAAATATTACAATTGCTCTCCACGACACATTTCTGGCCGGTACAGTGTTCATGTTTTGCAAAGGAAGCTTGGACTTTCAAGTTCTGCAGTTTAACTTTAAAAAATAACTCAAGGATAAGAACCTGTAAACTCTGTTTGGAGTTACTCGGCTTACCCTGACAAAACATTTTGCCAAGTTCATGACAACAGGCTTCCTGAACAAGGTGGGGTGAAGGGGAGGTCTTCTGTCTGCAATAATAAAGCCAGCTGTGACTTACAGTATAGTAATCATCGGGCTGTTGGCTGCAAAAACTGCAACGCCTCACCTAGTTCATTATAAAACGACACAACCAATTTGTACCTCTGCCTACTGCAATCTCCCAAATCTCCCTTGACAAAAGCATTTAGATTAGAGCGCTTTCAGAGGGAGGGCTGTGCTGACATGCCTACCCAGCCTGTAAAAGAGGAAATGAAGTGGCTTTTTAATTCTCCTCCAGGCATACATAAAACTGTCCAGGTAAGTCATTTTGTGGGTTGAATGGAGAGTCAGGGGCAAGTTGCCTCTCTGTCATAATACACTTAATGTTTCATTGCAAAACTGGGCATATGTGGTGTTGTGCACACCCACAGACACACATTGCATCCTTATCATCCACAAGATTATTAATCTATTTGCTAGATTTTGTCCCATTATTTCCTCCACATAATCCTCTTTCACAACCTCTGGCAGCATACTAATGAGTTTCTGTGAACAAGAAAAATGTGCGAGCTGTTGACTTCTGCAGTTGGAGTTCTTCTTCCTCCCTCTCGTTCTCCATCCTAATTTGTTCTACCTAAACGAATAAAGACTCACAGAAGGTATTGAAGAGAGGAAACAGAAAAGTAGCCTTTCATATTATAGAACAGCTCTTTCAGAATTTTCTCTATAAAATCTTTACAAACAACTACAGTAGGAAACATTTTTGTAAATCCCATTGCATAAATCCAGCTCTGGTTGCACCCAACCAGAGCTGGATTTGAGCCAAAGAACTTTAGGAAACAGAAAAGGCAGCTAATGTAATCTTTTTCTGAACTCAAATTTTACATCAGTCTGTTCCTTTAAAGTGGATAGGCCAATAATAGATACAGGGTGCTGCAAAAGTATTTATATTCCTTGAACTTCATTGTACCTTTTTATTTTGTGCCTTCGAAAAACACAAAGTACCTAGTTGGGGTTTTAAAATTTTGCAAATAAAAATTAATACAAAGTGTAGTGCGGGGTTTCCCCCATCGTATTACAGGCCTGGTGGGCCGTCAGGCTTTACTCACCCCACTGCCAGGCTAAGCGTTGTTTGTTTATTTTAAATGCCTTGATGTTTGAGAGCAACATAAAATGATCAGTAAAGTTCCCCTCTGAGAGAAAACCTCCTGGTCAACACAAGCTAACATAACGCTAGCTGTTATTAGCTTGACACACACTATGGTACATGGTTATTCAAGCTGTATCAAGGAACGTGGCTCGCTCTTCCAATACCCTATTCCGAAGGGACATTTGGGATACATATATATATATATATATATATAGATATAGATATATATAGATATATATATATATTTATATAATCATTTTGACTGAAGTTAAAGCCTGAGCTAACAGGCTAAGCTGCCCACTAACGACCTTCGAAACAATGCTGTGCTGATATGTTTTGGGGTGTTTTACCGTTATAACAAACTTTATTGCCATAAGTGTAATGTTCTGTTCTGGTTCATGTTGTTGTTTTGGTTAAGTTAACTTTCCTGCCTTAGGGTTTATTTCTGTTTCTAGTTTTGTATTGTATTGGATTCATGTTTAAACTTAACTGTTTTAGTTATCTGGTCTTCTTTATTAGATTTGATTAAAGCTTGTGTTCTGTTCAGTCTTAGCCTTGTTTTCTATCTTGGGTTTTCTCTTCATGGTTATTTTTGCCCTGTAGTTGTTAGTCTTAGTTTCTGTCCCATCAGCCTCTCAGTCACTTCCCCTTCCTTGATCACTCTCACCTGTTCCTAGTTAATTAGAAGTCACATGGTTTCACCTGTCTATTTAAACCCTCCTCAGTTTTCTGTTTGTTGCCGGAACTTCTCACACACATTTCATTGGTAAGAGCCCTTCAGCATTTGTATGTATTCTGATTACCTGACCAGTTCCTCTGGTTTTTTTTTTTTTTTAGTCTGTCCCAGTTTTTGTTGTCACCTGGATGTTTGCTCTGTACACCTTTTTGGATTGTTTTTTGTCTGCCTTCCTGACCCATCATCTCCTCAATAAATCCCGTCAAGTATTATTTTAGTGTCTGGCTGAATGCCGGGTTCATCTCCTCATAATTCATTACACATAAGGGTTTTGTACACCGATAGGACATTAATGTTTATGTTTTCCAGTCCTCTCATTCCAGCAAAAATATAGTTTCACAGTCTTCTTAAGGGAGCGCTCAATTGGCGCTAGCATCAGCCACTATTAGCTTCTCTAATACTCGCTAACACCCCAGTTAAATGTAATGCTGGTTTTAGTTAGCTCCACCACAATAGTCTCATGCGCATTATAATACAACATTAACAGAGAACATTAATGTTGATTTAATGGTGTTTTGTGTAACTTAAGATTAACTCATTAAGCTAAAGTAAATACGGCCGTGCCCGACACTCGTCATTTCCAGGTCATCATCCGGTACAGCACCTTCTAGCTTCCTAAATTACCAATTTGAGTCTAAATTATTTCCTGGAGAAATAATTACATTATAATAAAATCAAGTGTGCTAAATGTTATTGATTTTTATTTAATAACATCAAAGATGGTTGGTGTGTGGTGTTGCAGCTTTATTATGGCTGTTAGTAGCGTCCTCAGCCTCGTCCTTTCTAATGAGCCTGCTCTATACAGCATGTTTTGTGTCTGAAAAAAGTGGTAATATCCTTTATAGAAGCACATACCCTTGCATTAGGTTGCACAATTAATTGCAAAACCAAGTAATCAATAACCTGATTAATTTTTTTTAAATTGCAAACAAGAATCTGCAGTTTATGCATTTCTGGGGTCTCATTTATAAAGCTTGGATACACACAAAATAGGGCCTGAAACATACGTACACCAGTTTACACAAAAAAGTTGGGATCTATAAAAAAAAATTAAAAACTTGACTGGAAAATGTGCGATCCTGACAGCAGCTCTGACCCATGCATACACTCATTTTGGAGACAGGGGAAATTAGCGGCGCAGATGATAGAGTCCTCTCAGATATTCCATTTCACTACATGTCAGACTTTAATCATAGATCATCTTGATCATAAGCATTGAAAACCACAGTGTTATTTATTCTTGCACTGGTGACACTTAAGTATACACATGGGACATTTGAAATAAATAAAAAAAATGCCCATAAGCCATCTTAAATAAAAGTCATCACATTCCTCTCTCTATTGATTACCAGGCTGAGGTGTACCACAGATAAATAGATCATTGTGACAAGGTGTTCGGCAATCACTTTAATTATTGTATTCGTGCGTAATGCTGCTCGGTGGATGCATTGGCACTGTTGGAAGACAGTGCACATGAGAGAATTGAGGAAACGTGGTTTCAGGGATCAAATACTTCCTGGCCAAAAATGAGGACTGGCCAATATCCCGCTTTTGACTCAGAGCATTGCGTTCTGCTATGGCCTACAGAGGAACGTGGCCACACCTCCTTCTCAGGTGCTCAAAGGCAGCCCTCCAACCCGCAGAGCGCAAAGGAGGTGCACCCACCGCTCACACCCTGGCAGCGCTTAGTGGCCATCGGCTTCCTAAATGGTTTTTGTAGTTTTTCTGTTCTGTTTTTCTCTTCTTTTTTGTCAACTTAAGTCTGGTTGCACCATATGTTAATGTTTACCTTGTTTATCCTGTTTATGTTTATCTTATTATTAGCCATGTTAGCTGCTAATCCTTTCCTTCTGAACAGAGGATTACTGGAGGGGGGTGGGGGGAATAGTGCTGGTCATTTTTGCAGCTGGACATTTCCCTGTGTCAATTTGAAACCGCGAGAGGAAAGAGACGCTGCACAGTAAGATTGCCGAGTATGTCAGCAGGGCAGCTGTGTCAGTTCGGACATGAAAATGGCTCATATAGTATTTATTTTGACAGATATAACATAAAAATGTTTTTTTTTTTAAATATTATTGATAAGAAAATAGGTTTAGAACCCTGATTCATGAGTACAATCTTGGCTGCATATTAGATAGATGTTCCTTTGTTTTTTTGCAATGTCTTGGTAGGATTTCAGTTATCATATACTATTTCTATTTTTAAATGATGGATTGAAAAGTGCTTAGTGAGATGTTCAAAACCTGGGTTACCTTGCGTTAAACTTCTCTACATCCTTGAAATATCTAATCTATTCCTTGATTGTAAACCCTTGAGCGGTTCACAGAATTGCATATAACTTTAAAATGCACAGAGGTAGACTATCAGTCAAATGACTTCTAAAACAATGTTGGTTGCACTGTATTTTATTTAAGGGCATCAGAGTAAAGGAGGGTGAATATTTCAAATACTTGTGAAAAAAACAGAAAGAAATACCAACCTTTTATTTTCCTTCCACATCCAGTCTACAACACAAAATCCCAAATTAACTAATTTAAATGTGTAGTTGTGTGTGACAATGAACATGGTCTCCCCTTTAAAATATGTCAGGTCTTCGCGTTGAGATAGAGGCCACACTCACAGTATACTGCTGGTATAATAAAAACTGTGTTTTGTAACGACTTGGCAGATAAGCTTTTAAACTGAGAAACACGGGTGTGAAAAGATGTGAAACTTCTGTCTTTGTGGATCAGTCCAAAGCCGGGCAAAAGAAAGCTGAGGAAACAAGCCTAACCAAAACAGTACTTCAACTTACTAAATATGAACAGAAATTGGTTTCTGTTTAAATTATCAGCAAGACATGAAAACAAATCAGGCGTTTTATTATACCACAGACACACTTGTGGCTAATAGCCTTTGTTATTACATTCTGAGGACACTATATGGGTAGGATTTATTTCATTTCTTCTTATCCTTGGGGAGCCATATGTAGGAGGCCAGGCCATTGCCATTTATATTACTTCTGTGTATGCTTAGGTTATGCATGTGTCTCGGATTCCAACCACAGGACAGAGAGGTAAAGGCAAGGTTTGGGACCACAAGTGTTTTCAGATAGCTGAGTGGGGGGGTGTTTGGTGTTTTTCTGCAGCGGATCTGTTAAGAAATCAGTCGTTCGTCTCGGTTTTATTGCACAAATTAACCGCGACGGTCTTGTCCTGTTTGCCCTTAATTAACAAGTGTTCAATCCTCCTATTAATTAGCACAAGCTATTAGCTATTTTACATCACTCTTCATTTGTCGACAATTAAAGTGTCTATTATTAAAAGGCATGGCACATGGTTAATTGTGCAAGTGGTTCAGCGGCAGGCGATCGAGTCTACAGGGTCTGCTGTAGTTATCTTACAACCTTTACGTTCTGTTCATCTTCAATTTTCTGCCTGAAATCCCCCAGAGAGGAACCATCTTGCTCACCATCATCACCCCCTGCCTGTGTTTGGACTCAGATGGTCCTGCTCCGCACTGCAGCAGGTTTCATTGAGGCGAGTGCCATTTTCCTTCATACCGCAAGCCATATGAGTAAAACAGATTCACAAAGGTCCAGTTCATCTGCTGTACTGAAGGGGCTGTCTAAAGATGTAACTTGTGTTTTTTTTGGTCACTTTCACTACACATTTCCATAGCAAACTTTACAGTTTCATGGATGATTTTCAGATAACTTTGATTTCTGATTTCTGATTATATTTAAACTCTACTTTGTGATTTTCTTTCTGATTCAGATTTCCAATAACCTTACCTGCAAGAGGAATTCTCAGGGGAATTTGTGCATTCATGAACATACAAGAATCCATCTAGTACCGCCTTGGCATCAACCAAAAACGGTTTGGGCCAATCACGATGCAGTCTTGAGGTTTAAGGCGGGACACACCACTGCCACAAAAGCAAGAGCTGCTGAGGCCAAAGCTGAAACCAACTTTTGGTAGTGCTACACTTACATAGCTCCATGACAAAATTAGTTACATCAACATTCAATTTCCCTTTGGGATAAAAAAAAGTATTTTTGAATTGAATTGAATTATCAGTCTGGTTGGCTAAGTTAGATTTCCATTGTTTTTATCTAGAATAGGAGATAAGTTCAATATATTTTAAGGATGGTCTCCAACTTTCCTGAAAGCCAGTAGAAAGAGATTTGTGTGAGAGAATTGAGATCCGAAAACTTCTGCCTGCAGAATGTATGCTAGCACACAGCCCATCCAGTGACATCCATCTTAATGTTTATGTTCCCAACTGGGATGGCAGGTGACGGTGGACATATATACATATTTAGCTGTGATACATTGAAAATGTTAGGTTTATAGTTTAGAAAGCTCATCAGGCCTTGTTCTGCTACTTTATTCAAAACATCTAATTTGATACAGAGAAGATACTCAACAGATATGTCCCTTAAGGCAGACAGTACACTCACAGGTGTTTAAACTAAATTGATGTTAATGTGTTCGACCAGGAGTCTTCTCCTCTGAAGGAGAGTCAATTGTTTACTCAAAATAATATAAAAATAAAGACTGAAAAAAATCCTTTATTGTCCCACCTTAGGGAAATTTGGGTGTGATGGTGTTGAAAAACACATGTTTATACACTAAATCAGTAATGAAAAAAACAAACTAATCTAATCTGAAGTTAGTTCTAAAGCAACAGAGAATGAAATTCCTGACATACAGGTTAGATCAAGTTGGATCTACAATGAAATGTCTTGCCAAAATGAGCAGTGCACTTTGCTGTCAGTTGTAGCAGATGATCGCGCATACTGAGCTGGAATCTTTCTGCTAAAAGGAAGGGCTTCCTCTGCACTGTCGCCACATGTTTGATCAGTGTGAGGAATTTCTGAAAAGTCACTGACTCGATGCAAATCTCTCGTAGAAAAAAAAATTATAATGCCATGGTATCATGTTATCAAGGGCAGTTAAGGGAAATAGATGTATTTTCTTCTTGGTTTATTTTCACTCAGGACACTACGGTTGTCAAAAGAAGAACAAGAATGTAATTCACATTAAATAAAGCTTCTGAGGTCAGTGCTCGAACGGAAAGGAGACCGACCATCAATTTGGACAACAATGGCAACAAAGGAGGAGTGAACAACCTCAACAAAGTGACAAGGACATACAGCTGCAATAGGAAAACTGCCCGTTGGCCTCTTGTGATAGTCAACAATATCATTGACATATCCACCTACAATGCCTGTCATAGCGAGTAAGCTAAGCTCTACCTGGAACTGGAGGAGGTTCCTTCTGGAGGAGCTTGGAAATTCCTTTGACTCCGTGCATGAGAAAGTGACAGGGCCTTCCCAACACAGCAGCTTCAGCGACATGCGCTGGTAAGAGCAGTGCAGTAACCTGAGCCTGGCCCTGATCAAGACCTCTCTCAAGCAAAACACAAGGGGACAAAAGAGAAAGCAATGCAGCTCCTGCCCTGTCCAGACTACAAAACATGGAGAATCTGCTACAAGAGCGGGAAACGTGTGCAAGTTCAACGCATCTAAAGATTCCTACCACTGCCTTGAAGGAGCAGAACCTGCAGTCAAGTTGTCAATTTGAGTCAAGTCTTCAAATTTAAAAAATGAGCCAAAGTGAGCAAGGTAATGTACTACTGTTCAATGACATTTTACTTAATTTGATATTATTTCCCTGTTTAGGTGTATAGTCAACTGCTGGCTAACATACATATCTGGACTTTATTTACAGTATCTCTGCAACCCATGATTGAATTCAGCAAACTAGGAAACAGAACTATTTATTACAAGTTTAATAAACTGTATGAAGAACGAATAAAAAAAATTATGTTAGAAATAAAGTTGCATATCTGAATAAATAACACACCCACCCTAACCAAATGAAAACAAGAGCAGGAAGAATCACACAGAGCAGCCTCTTCCTCTCGCCCTCCGTCTCCCCTCTCCTCACCCCTCACCCTCACCTTCTGCCAGGACGTAACAGGTGGCAAGTCAGAAAATAAAAAATGAATCGCAGTCCGGAGCGTTGCTGATTGACAGAACAATTACCGCAAACATGCGCCTCGATGGGGAGGCAGACACTTCCAAATAGAATTTCACTTTGCTGTTGCATCACCTGCTTACAGGAGGGATTTCAGTCGGAATGCAAAAGCTACCTGACTGACTCACTGATTGACTGTATGTCTATGTGTCAGACTAGCAGCTGAGCGCAGCTGGTTTAAAAAAAAAAAAAAAGAAAGAAAAAAAATCACTATTTTGTTGTATTTGTTGCCTCTTATAATAAAGAAAGGGTGACAAAAAAACAACAGATTTGCCCTTGAACAAGGTTGATTGGTTCCAACTTTAGTAGCAATGTTTAGCAACTAATCCACCCCCCCCCACTCCACCCCAGAAAAAACACCTGACTGTTCATCCGTTAGCTAAAGTTAGAGGTGAAGCTATTTTTATCCACACACCTACAGACTAACTACTAAAATGGAAAGTTAATTAAAGGACACCCTCCAAATCAGAGTGTTTTCATTATGTAATACATCACAAGTTTAATGTGACAGAGACTTTGTGAAGAAAAAAAATGCCCTCTTCTCATTACATTTTTAATGGGTTTTAATAATCAGTGCATTTCTAAAGGGTGTGAAAATATATAAAAATGTAAATTAGTTGGTTGCTGAATTTAAGAAAAGTCAGACTACCAGTAAAATATTCTTGCGCAATAAAACAGTCTGATCTCAAAGAGATCAGTTGAGACTGATCTCAAAGAGTTGAGCTCTGCAAGATGGGACAGAGGCTTCAGAAAAACCTTCACAAAGGTAAATGACAAAAGGTAAACTGATTATTTGACTGAATGAACGCATAGGTTTCCTTTTCACTTCAACGAAAAAAATATTTGCTTATCCATTTGTCTTGAAAAACGCGACATTCAGCATCCGCTTTTCTTTTTTTTTGCCGTCACCATGATCGACACCTGTCCATCTACTCATCTCAATACTGTTGTGTTCACTGACCCCAATCCTAGCTCGGACATACGCGTTACTGGCATTTATATATCATACCATTTCTATTTGTTTTTTTCTTAACCAGGCTTTAATCGTTTTATCCATTCACTTGAAATTGCATGGCGAGCTAGATGGAAGAGTTGGGAGGGGCTTATATGGCCAAGAGGCCGTAGGTTCCACACTCCTGGTTGAAACCACGCTCAATTGGTAATAAGGGATTCAAAATATACCAAGAAAAGAGGGAAACGTTTACAGAAGGCATGTATATATATATATATATATATATATATATATATATATATATATATATATATATATATATATACACACACATACGTGTGGTTGCAATTACTGGTAATTTAAGACAACGTTGACCTTTTTTATCATCCTGAACTAGCCTGAATTTTGCTCTCTGAAATCAAGAAGGTGTTTTCATCCACCCGACTGCCACTCACTGGATATTTTCTTTTTGATGGACCATCCTCTAAACCTGCGAGATGGTTGTGTGTTAAAATAGAGTGGATCAGCAGTGAAATACTCAGACCAGTCTGTTTGGTACCAGCAACGTCCTTTGAATTCCTTATCCTCCCTATTCTAACGCTCAGTTTCATTAGCAGCAAACTGTCTACATCACATACTGATGCTTAAATGCTTCTTCTAAGTGTTTCTGCCATGTGATTGGCTGATTCCCCATGTATGCAACTGAAAAGATCTACTTTGTCAAGATGCTAGTGTTTACATAAGCATTAAAGCAAAACGTTTATCAATTTTTTAATTTATTTGATGTTTTGCACGCAAAGCAATAAAACAGCCCATTATTTCAGGCCATTTGTTCAAATTCTATCACACTTTCCCCTTTTCTGAAATGATTGATGCAGTCTCATGCAACCTTGCTGGCCATTATCCCAGTCACGGCATTCCAGCCTCCAACATCTGCATTAAACCATGCTCCCTGACTTTCTAATTAGCTTATTTCGGAAAATAAGGATCCCGAGCAATTCTTTGCTCTAGCAGTCTAACAACAAGCAGACCGCAGGGAGCGCGGTTGGCACTTACTGTCACCGAGGGGGCTGTTGTGTTCGACAGACTAGTACAAGAAAATATGGCTTGCTCTCTTTTCTCTGACTCATAAACACTCACACTTTTTCACTCTGAATGTTAAGTCAATTCCCAGTTTCTAGTGTCGATTGGTATTTTTGGAAGTCACAATGAATAATGAATACGGTACTTAGGTTGGTACAAATTAACAGCTCTGCTTGCATCCAGCTGTTTGTCTATTGAAGTTTTCAGTTTTGCTTTTCTATGGCATAGCGGGGGAAAAATTTGAGTGAGGTAAGTTATCTACTCATGACAACTTCATCATTAATTCGTTGCAAATCTCAGAATGATTCATTCTGTACCTATATATATATATATTTTTTTTCCTTATCATACCTTACATGTCGCTTGCAGCTGTGCTATAATGTGAGATGATACAGCCTTCTGGTGTCTCCTGGCTAGAAAAGTCATGGAGGGATGGACTAAAGGAAAAAGGGGATTGAGTGAGGGATAAACGATAGATCCCTCCACCTGTAGCAGTGAATGTCCTGCTGGACTGTAATCTGCCAGTTGTCTCTCTCAGAGATGCCCAGCTTTGCTGAGGCCAGTCGAGCTCTGCAGCCTCCAGCACCAAATGAAGCCGAAGCCCCAGGACATAAGGCACCTGCATGGGGAGATAAAGGCTTCATCTCCTTAGCTAAAACTGACGATCCTTTTGATAAAAACAGACATAAGGGTGGTGGGCGGTGGGGAGCAATCTTTTGCTTCTCACTCTCCCCACTTCTCTCCTCCATGTCTACCTGTCTCTGTAATCTCTGTCTTGTTTTTTTTTTTTTGTGTGTGTTTTTCTCCTCCAACCTCTATGTCTGTCTTGATGTTGAAGCTTCTCTCCCTCCCTTCATTTTTTTTTTTTTCCTCCAACCTAAGCTGTGCCAGTTTGGACCAGACAGGTGAAGCTCTCCACTCTGCCTTTATTTATTTATTCCATATCTGTAACTGTCAAAAAGAAGATTGCTAGTTTAGGAGCTGTCTGCGCTTTGTTGTGCTCATAGAAAGTCAAATAGAGGTGGCTGTGTTAAAAGCATCTTGACCACTTTCTGGGGACACAGACAATGACAGTCGCAGTCTTGGAAGCCTAGAAACTGTTGAAAATAGCTTTACAAATGCGGGAGACTTTATGCCCCTTAGATAGCATGGTGCCAAGAGGAGTGGTTAAAACAGTTTTAGCCTTTTGAAGGCAAATGGAGTCAAGTGTCAGCGATGTTAGATTCTGCTACATCTGAATAACGGGAGAATAAAAAGACACAAACACTAAATTGGTAAATACTTTGTCTACAGGGTTGTACGGTTTACATAAACAGATTTAAAAAAATGCATTTTAGCGAACCAAAAAGTTAAACAGATAATTTAAGATTAAGCCAATGTAGAGGTCAGAATCATTCACAGCAAAGTATTTCTTCACAGTGCAAAGGTACTTCCACTTCAGGAACCTTTTCCAGCAAGCAGGGTATAGTTGAAGAGAACAGGTACAGGGAGACGCTTTAAAACCATTTAAACATTCATACCTCCGCATGAGCAAACAACAGTGACAGCTGCAACTAGACAAGGAATGAAAACAAAGAGAGCAAGGAGGTTAAGTTAAGCTGCGCCATGTTGCACTGTGCTGTACTCCAGACAGCAGTTCATCTTTCCTGACTACGGTGTCTTGCCCATTGTCTCTTCCTATTAGCCTGCGCCCGGCACGCTACGGTTGGTGCGAGCACGGGCCCGGCAGACGTGCACAGCTCAGGGTGGCAGATGCCTGCCGCTTTTGCCGATGCCCTCCATCAACCGATGACAGATGTCAGGGCTCCTCTTGGATGGCAACACTTCATCATACTCCCCTGTTCTCCGCCCCGCTGGATTCACCAGCCTGCTTGGCAGACACCTCGCCCAACCTCACTGCACCATGCCCATTCCCTCCTGGCCCCACCTATTCTTCACACTCACACATGCATAGCTATCTCTGCATCCATCAGTCAAACATTATTACATCAGACAGCCATCAGACGTGAAACCATAGGATAACATGCTAATGCATCCAGATGCATCCGTTCTGGACAGCTAAAGTTTCGCTCAGGGAGGCGAGCATGTGGGTGTGGGTGTGTCTGTAAGGGAATTTGTGTGTAAACTGCAGGGCAGATACTCTCAGGGTTCTAACATCTTCTGTATGTGGATTATTAACGCAGGTGAAATACATGTAATGTATTCAGTAGAAAATACATATGGAGGTGTGCGAGATTTTTACTTACCATTTTGGCCTGCTGGTAGACTTGACAACAGGGGACATGCCATCTCTGTACAGACTCTTGGTCTTTGAGAAGTTAACCATGTTGAAAATCACCCTCTGAAATAACAAAAAACAAGAACATTGCACCGGTAATTATTCTTATTTTTTTTTTTTTTACTATTTTCAAGATATCATGTAAAGTTATTTAACAAAACCAGTAAACATCAATTCAAATGCAGCCTTAAAACTTTGGTTTGACTAGAGCTCATGTTTTCCACACAAATGTAATAATACTCGTGTGAAGTGGAAGGGAAGTGATAAATGATTTTACAAGAATTTTACAAAAACAAATCTGAAATGTGTGGTGTGCATCTGTATTCAGCCCCTTTTAGTCTTATATGCGTAAATAAATTGCAGTGCAATCAATTGCTATTAAAATCTATGAATTACTGACAGAGAAATCTGTGAGTAATTTAGCCTCCAGCTGTTCTGTGAAAACCTCAGAGATTAGTTGGAGAACATAACTGAACAAACGGCACCATGAAGACCAAGGAACACAGCAGATGGGTCACGGATAACGTTTTGGAGAGCACAGGGTTTAGTTATATAACCAAGTCCCAAACTCAAATTAGACAAAAATAACATCTGTCCTGCAGACAAAGTATAAATGCAACAAACTCTTTCTGATTTTTCTTTGTAAGAAATTCTGAAATTTTGGTGAGGGTAATATTAAAAGGTACTGTACAAGCTTTATTTTGTTTTCAGTTTGCTTCAACTCATGTCACATGGTGACATGAGCCACAGATGGTTGCATGTTGTGGAAAGAAAGTGTCACTGCCACCAGAAATATAACCAATGGCACAAAAATCATGGCATGTTAGGATTACATTCTAGAAATAAGTCAGTGTTAATGTCCCGCAGATGATCCCATGTTGTGGAAGCAACGTTTCTGATAAAAAAGGCAGCAGCTCAGGAGTGCCAGCCTTTAATCTGGGAGGACATTATAGTTCTCCCCATAGGGATGCCGCCTGGCCAAACCCGAAAACATTAAGCCTTGCCTGGAGCGCAGCGGACAGTCGTTCTGTCTGGCTGTAAGCCTCCTCTGGCCCTACAGACTTTGAATATAGCTAGCAAATTCTGGAACAGATCTCCCTTCACCTCTTTCCTCCCGCCTCCAGTTTGATTAGGATCAGGACAAGTGAGGAAATGTGTGGGGAGAAATTAATCGATTTCTATATATTTTTTATAAAGTCAAAGAAAATGTAATGGTAATGCTGTGGTGGTGTAAATGAATCCTATTGATGGGGCATATCAAATTACCAACTAAGTCTAGGTGGTGGAAGTTAACTGGGTGCTACTGAAATCCTATTACAAAATCCCCCACCCTCCTCTCCCTCCCTTTCTTTTTCCTCCTCCTCATCCATTTCTGCCTTTTTCCCCTGCCTAGCATCAGAGGAATGGGGATTGCGGATTGTGGCAGGCTGATTCAGACTTAGGTAAAATGACATCTAACTGATGTTGAGACTGGCAGCAGGCTCCTGTAGCAGGGAGATAAGACCATTGCTGCTGGCATTTCAATTACACTTTACTGCCCCGCACATCTGTTGAGAGAGCTACTTTTCAGCCTTTTCCCCTCAGGCAAATGCAGCCTTACTCTGACTCCACTGCCTTTCTTTGACTGCACAGCCCTTTCCTCATTCTTTATCTGCAACAAATTCAGATTGTCTTAGTCTTTAGATTCACTCTAACCACCGTTTGTAATCTTTTTGTTTTGCCAGTTTAACTGAGAAGTAGCTAAAACTTGACAGTTGACAAGGATGGAGGCAAAAGAAAGGAAGGAGACAGAATCACAGGCACCATGCCATATGAAACAAGGGTGGCAAACAGTCAAGCGGAGGAGAAGGTGGTTAAACAAGGTAAAAAAAAAAGTAATGCACAAAAAGACAAATGGACAAGAAAACAGATGCTTAGGGATAAATAAGGTAGGAAAGTTATTATGGGAAGGAACTCAAATTAAATGGAGTTCCTCTGTCTGTGGAAAGACATTAGAGATAAAACAAGCGCTGAGTAAGAAGGAAACAAGATATGCAGACAATCTGTGGCTCATGGAATAAATTTGAGTTAAACAGAATAAAAAATAATCACAAACTTTGTGAGGCTAAAAAAAAAGAAGGTAGGAAGAGCTCAGGCCTCAAACCTGGCAACAAATAATACTTTTATCTGGGTGCATCTGCTGCTTTGCCATATCTTTCTTCTGTAGTTTTGGTTATTTTGTACCCGAGATGTACCAGGTATTTCACACTGTCCTTGGTCAAGTTCGTACTTGCTTTAGGGATGGTTTCCACACTTTGAAACTCCATTATGTAAAGTCATTTTCTATAATCTGTATCATTGCTTATTGTGATTTTATGATTTAAATAATGTATACTAGGTCAATCAGGGCTATTTTTTTCGTTTGATTAGATTATTTTTTTCAGGAGTCAACTAACAAAAAACTACCTAAATTCAGAAGTTATTCTACATTTAGGTAACATTTCAAGCCAGAGTTCAGGGAATTTATTTTTACTTTTCTCCTAAATTCTCAGAAATCCCTAAATACCAAGAGATATAAACTTAGATGTAAGAGTTAACCACACAAGTACAAAATAGTGTCTTTATGGGTGAGAAATTTCAGGTAGCTGGGATGAAATGGCTAAGGTGGGGTACAAATGAAGGTTCAAACTTGTGAAGGAGTAAAAAGATCCATAGCTAGGTGCATAAGTGAATTGTGGGGGGTTTCTGTATTTGTGGTTGTATTTAATAAAGAATGTGTTTATTTTGAGCTTTACTTAATCCCTAGAAACCTCAAACTCGTGATACTGTCAACAGTAACAATCAGCATCATTTGTCACTTAGAGAAGTTAAGAGACTAACCCAAACTCACCCGAGGTGTGATGTGGTTTTGTTAAAGCAAGCTCAAAGCACAAGTATAAATCTAGTCTTATTCTGTCTGGATGAAAATGAGTGTGCATTTTCATCTTCTAATCACAGCCCAAAATCCCACAGTTTTTGATGACACTTTCACCAAAAACAACTAGAAACTGTTTGATAAAGCAAGTTCTTTCTCTGGTTATTATTAAGATTTTCTTCTATGGTGCATGTTGCCATCCATGTCAAACAAACTTCTATATATTTCACGGATCCAAATCAAAACTCTAATCTTATTCAAATATTCATTGTAAATGTATTGACTTGCTCTGTTTTTCTTCTAAAGCCCCATTTTTCAAAATTATCTTACTGTATAGTTTAAATGCCATAAGTACACTTAACACCATACAGCTAAAAGGATAAGCTTGGTTTCAGAACCAAACTCTGCATATGGCAATGATCAGTGTGCGATTTGCAGAAAAACCAGATGGGGGGATCATTTCAAATGTCTTATTAATGAACATAAGAACAAGATTATATATGGACTGCATGCTTGCCGCTGCAGCGTATCTTGCATGCATGTTTCCCCTGTAATGACAGGAAGGAAAATCCGAAAGAAAAAAGAAAAAAAGAAAAGAAAAAAGGAGTTATCCCAATAAACACAGGCTAAATGGCATGCATTTTTTTCCTAAATATGATCACAGCGGCAAGTTTGTCACTCCACTATGGGCGCCAGCATAGCAACGCGCTAGCAGGTGCTCTTTCAGGTAACTAGCTAGATCCAGTAGGTTAGACTATTGTTTTTAAACTTGCGCCATCTACTGTCGGGACTCGAGAGTGGGTATTAGTTTATTGTAACCGCTTCGAGCAGAAAACGTAATAATACTCTTTAAAAACAAACAAAAAAAAATTAAATTAACAAATTTGAAGGACACAATACCTGTATTAATATACATTTTTAAAAATCCATAATATAACTTATTCAGACCAGAGGGGGGATGAATCCCCCCTAGGGGTAAAACATGAATGACCAGAGAGGGGGACATCACAAACAGAAGGGGGGTAAATCCCCCCCACCCCCCCAGCAAATCGCACCGAGGCAATGATCAACTTTTCAAGCAGTCACAGCAAAGGTTGGGTGTAATTTAGCATACATATGCCCAGAGATGAGTACTGAGACACACTGACTAGAGTTTGCATTAACAATAGAACTACTAAACACAAAGGACAAATTTCTGTGGTACAAACAGTGACGTGCAGTCAGGGGAGGCAATCATGGAAAGAAAGAAAATATATAATAATGATAACATAATATAAATTGTGATTCACTAAGTCATTTGTAATAAAAGCATTTTTTTTATCTACTTTCCTCATTTTTGATCATATTCTCTTTAAAATCACAGAATTTTTGCTATTTTTCATGTAAATCCTTGGTGCCGCTTGATAGTGAAGCCGGTGAGGCCGCAGCGAGCTTGGCCTCCCCTGGGATTGCGCAATCCCATGTTAACTGCGCTGGCTTCCATTCTATGAATGCATCTTCCTGTCTCTAGATCATAAATTCAATTGTTCAGTCAGTTATGAACTGATTTTCCACAATTTAATGTATGTGGATTATGAATTGTGTTTTGGTCATCAATCTGTGTGCAGGTAACATGTTTTCGTGCTGCTGGGCGATCATAAACAGCAAAGAACGGGTTGTCGGTGAGGCCGGCAGTTCCTTGGCCTCTAGGCAGGGGGCACTTAAGGGGCACCGCTCGTGATCCCCAAATAGTAGAGTCAAAACAAGTTATTGATGTATTATTAGCGAGTTTTGCTAAACAAGTAAAGCACTAAAAAGACTCTAAACATACAGCCGGAACAGAACTGATCAAGGAAGGCCTTCCTCCCTGGCAGTGAGCTCCACTGAGACAGAGAGTTTTAAAACTGAAGAAGATAAAGAGACCTTTTACTGGAAAATGACCAATATTTTTGTTCAGAAAGAGCGCCGCATGGACTTTATTTATAAGTAGAGGTAAGACAGCGATAATTATTCATGTTTTGTTTTTGTAATGAAATGTGCGTAATGTGGGTTATAGTTTTTAAATGTGTTACAAATGCAGAAATCCATCATAACTGTTACCAATCAAATGACAAATAATTTAGTTTTAGTTTTTTTCATCAAAGAATCAATATTTTTTTCCATGTCTCTTGGTGAATTTATTTGGCTCAATCAGTCTCCTTCAGCACTTTGCAATGAGTCTACTCTGTAGAGTGTATATATTTGTAAATCTGACTCTGATGACGTCAGTGCCTCACCAGCTATGAACCCTACCGCACGTCACTGGGTACAAATTATGTTTCTGCTACATGGAGTTAAAAGCAGTTAAAACAGTTCACTTTCATCCAGGTAAGAAAACAAACCAGTGGGAGTTTCTGCTGCTGTCTTACATTGTTACATCAACCTTCACTACTTCAATGATTTGGTCAGCTATAAGGAAGATTGATAAAAAAAATTATTTGTCTTTATCTGAGTAGAAAGTCGGTCCATTCTTATAGGCAAAAAAAGGGTTACTTAATCCATTAGGTTGATTGCTTATTACAATTATGTAATTTAGCCAATATTGCCAAGATGTTCAGAAAGAGGATTACCAATTGGAAATTATCTATTGTGGAAAAGTGGCCATGACTAAAAGGAGAGAAAAAAAAAAAAACGTTTCTTGATTAGCATGATTCATCTTGTATATTGCATAGTTGTTGGTCTACCAGTTTTGTTCTCATCTTAAATAAACAGATTTTTTCATAGGGTGTTAAATTATACTCTGTGTGCAGGATCATTAGGCAAGTGAGTATTTTGAGCAGATAAACCTTTCATTCTTTTTTTTTTTTTGTGGATATTTTCAAGCTCCAAGCTGTGCAAACTCAGACATGAAGAAGATTTAAGCATCGGTTGATCTCTAAGTGTGTAACAATGGAGGGTATGATGTAGGGACATCAAGACCCTATATCAAGGGGATCATAATTATTAGATGGTCTTTCAATCAGGCAAAATGGACAAAAATAAGAGACTTAAGTGGCTATGAAAAGTCAAAAATGGGAAAACCGTCTTTCAGAGGGTTGTGATCACCGAACCATCAAATGTTTTGTTTTAAACAGTCAAAAGCCTTGCATGAACTGTGTTGAAAAAAATAAACATGCAGATTAGCTGCCAAAGATTTCAGCAGAATCAAATGTGAAGCTACCAGGAATCCATTCTCCTTCAGTGCTGTCATATTCCAGAACCTCAACCTACCCGAAGGGCCCAGAATACAGCGTGTTCAGTGCTCAGCAATGACCATGGCAGGGAAGGCTGAAATCGAACAACCAATAAACAAAAAAAAGTTGAAATATTAAATCTGAGCCAAAAAATTTATTGAAGGATTTACAGACTGATGAAGAGACGGACTAATGACAGACAAGAACAATGGGTCTGAATCAGTGACGGTGGCAGAGCTCCACTTCACTCAAAAGCCAATAAGGTGGAGGTGGGGTAAAGGATGGGCTGGTAATGTTAAAGATGGTTTTAGAAGACACTTTTCTCAAGCTTTGGTCTAGGAAAAAGTCTGCATATGTCAAGAAGATCATGGTTTTCATGCAGGACAACACTCACATACATCAAAGGACTCCACTATGTGGCAAGCCAGTAAACACAATAAAGAAGAAAGGATAATGACATGGCCACCTTCCTCACCTGACCTAAACCATATTGAGACCTTGTGGATCCTTTTTAGAAGAAAGTTGATTGTCAAATGATCCAGAAACCGACAGACTATGAATGGAAGGCTTGTAAAAGGTACTGTAAAGAAAGTTGGCTCCACTGGTCTCAGATTCTTTCTTTTCTTTTTTTTTCTTCTTTTTGAAAGGCCAGAAATGCTTATTTTTGAACATTTTGAGTTGTTTCCTTTTGTGACTTTTTGCAGATAAAAACCATAGTGAGATGGGAAAACAATAATATAATTTAGTTTTATGATAAATCTCAACATTAATAGTTGACCAATGATTGTGCACGCATGTGTTCTCATAAAATAAAAAAAACTTACTTTTACTTAATTCAGTATCAAGTCAGAGATATGTGAACATTTTGGATTGACAGAGAACTGTAGTTGTAGGATAATAGAATTGATATTTAAAGCCACAACTTAGCAAAGTGTGTACACTGTACATACACGTTCTGTATGATATTTTGAATAAAATCTATTTATAAATGCATACTTTATACAGCAGTGGTGTCCACTGAGAGCCCTTAACGGTCATGATTTACATGAGTCCCTGCTGCAACAAACCTGATTTATGTTATGGATTGTCATTTCCTCTGCAAATCACTTAGTTCTGCAGAGCCCGTCAGATTTAAATCAGGTATGCTGAAGCAGGGACACATCTACAACATGGAGGACACTAGCCCTCCAACTTGGGAATGAACACCACTGGTATACAGGTCACATTGTTTTTGAACCGTTTATTAACTTTATATAGTCCTACATCAAGTGTTATTTCTATTAAAGGTTAAAGACTGGTAGAAACACAAGAAATTGTCTTTGCTGGTCAAGGTATTTGCACCATTTTTTCACCAGATGAACACACTGGCTATCAGTTCATCAGTTGATACATGGGGCAAGACAGCAGAAAGAAAACTGAAACACCTTGATGGCTAAGACGAGAGGTTAAGAGTGGAGGACATCTATGCAAACATGTGGGAAGAGATATTTGAGCAGAAAAAAATCTGTACACAAGAAAGGGCTTACAGAGCAAGGATGTTTTGAAGGACAATAATACACAATCTACAAAACTTCCCTCAAAGACAGAATTACAGCAGAACAAATCTAGGTCCTGTATAACTAAAATTCACTATTTAACATGATCACATGACTTAATTTAAGTCATACTGATGGAGATTCTTGCCAAAAATAAAAGGCATTCACAACCTTTAAAATATTTTTTTAGGCATTTTTTTTCAGAGCAATGGACAAAGCGAAAGAAGAGCCCATGGAAACTTAAAAGTGGCATATGGCCAATATAAAACCATTGCAATTGAAACGTAGGACAAGTATAAACATTGTGAGCGGAACTGGCCAACAACCTTAACGGTTTCCTCTTTTTGTCAAAGTCCAGATCTAAAATTCAAGCAAACACTGCATGCCTAACTCTCCAGATTTCAAAAACCTTACAGCCAAGACCAAAATTAGAAATTGATACGTACTGTATGTGTGTACATGCATTTGCAGATGTGTGCTGCCCTGGAAGATTTAATTAGGCAGTAAGCAGTTAGGAGAGATTAACATCCGTGCTGTCTGAGCTGTCATATCGACACGGAGTGTCAAAACCCTGTGTCGTCCTCATCGCTGATGAGAGACACGCTGGAACAGGTGTCACAACATCGATGCACACATATCATGAACACACATACATGCCCCGACTTCTAGCAAATACACTCTGGCGTCCCGTTCTGATTATAAGTTTGCTTTTATGAACATCAATTTATAAATTTGAAATATCTTAGCCGTGCAGCGAGTAAGACTTTACATCTCTTGGAGCAACAACTATAATGGATCTGCCGGGAATTAATGAGGTAGTTAATCAAAACCAATGAGTCACAAAATGCTTCCTTACAAAAAGCAACTAAATAAATAAATAAATAAAGTTGCTGATTTGTTTTTTTTTTGTTTTTTTTACAACATTCTACATTGACAAAACTAATGTCTGCTATGAGCTATGCATCAAGGCTAAGAGAAGACGAGGC
Source organism: Fundulus heteroclitus (assembly GCF_011125445.2). Classification (NCBI taxonomy): domain Eukaryota; kingdom Metazoa; phylum Chordata; class Actinopteri; order Cyprinodontiformes; family Fundulidae; genus Fundulus; species Fundulus heteroclitus. The sequence continues at coordinate 21,831,486 of NC_046369.1, read as the reverse complement.
ATCTCATTTAAAACATTATGCCACTAATTTCTAGACCTGGCCTCTTTGTTAACATTTGACATGACTTGTCACAGCACCTGGCAATAAAATAGCTTGACTGCAGCTGAGACTGTGTTTGGATAACCATCCATCCTACATGTGGCTTCCTGGTTGTAATCCAACCAATGACTAGGCAAACTTATTATGAAAGTATGTAGATGCAGATAATGTGTGCACAGAACTTTAAGTGATTATGGAAGACAAAAATATAAAGATTGGAAACATGCTTACCTTAGTGACCATCTAAAATCCCTAATTGAATGCTTGCAAGTTTACTGATTACAATAGATAAGAGCTAAATCATACATCTTTTTAGATCAAATTAAAAGCAGGAATGACTTAACCTTACGTTAAGATGTTAACACTGTATAAAATCAAATTAATATTATCGTGAACCGAAAATCCAATCTTCTTTTTTAATGACCTGTTAAATGTTGAATTTAACCAAAGCTTAAATTATATGCATAAGGTTTCAATAATGACTTTATATGTATTCCATTCACATAGAAAAAACACCTTTACTGCCCACTTTATTGGGTGCAGCTGTTCCAGTAGCAACACAGCTAATCATATAGCAGGGCCTTAATGCATTCAGACACATAAGCATGGTGAGGAGGACTTGCTCAAGTTCAAACCAAGCGTCACAACTGTATTGAAGAAGAGGGATTTAAATGGTTGTGACGGCATTTTTGCTACACCAGATGTGCTGGTCAGTGTACTTAACTAATCTTCTGGAGATTTTCATGCACCATTTCCTGGGTAGGTCTGGACAATCCGGCCACAACTTATATCACAATATATGTCTTAATTTTGGTCGATACAATATAATTAGAATATCGATATGAACAAAAATAAAAGTCCCTAGAAAGACTGCAAAAAAGGCAGACAACAGATGCCTACAATTATATTATTTTGCCATGTTTATAAAACTCCTCCAATATAACATTTTAGAAATATTTGCTTTAAAAAATAAAACGCATAAAACAACATAAAACCCAGAACATCAGTGAGTGACAAATGCTGTAATCATGGAATGGAATGTATATTGAAATATTGGAAATGTCATATCACCTCTATTGAATAAAGTTATATTGTGATATATATTGATATTGAATTATTGTCCACCCCCACTACTGGGTTAACAGAACAGCCTAAAAAAGGCAGTTCTGTGCATGAAAATGTTTTGTTGATTTTGAAGAACAAAGTGCCCTCTCAACATGACAGAAAAAAGTAGCACACTACGTTGAAATACGATAGGCTTAGAAAAATATACTAAAAACTTAATTTTTCTAAATGTGCTCAGCATGGCAACTTTTGACCTTATATTCACACATTGCTATACAAGCTACATTTCCTGTGAGTCCTACACAGGAGCAATATAACTCACCAATGCTAGCTGCTGCCAATGGCAGTAATGTGCAATTGAAGGTTCAGAGCAAAATCAAAAACCTTTTTAGCAGTCACAAACCCATTCTTGAAAGGTGAACTGAAATCAAATCTGCAAATATTGACATAGCCGATTTCTCTAACCTCAAACTTGAAAAACTCGTTTTTAGCATTTTTGTCAATAACTGCCGAAGTGGGCTTATTTTGGTGGGGTGAGCTGCCTGACGTATAACGAGCCACGGCCAGCTACAACAGAATGTGAAAGAATGAAGGACGCCATTACTTTTCAGTTCCTTACTCGTAGCCATGGAATACGAAGCTGACAAGACGATGCTGAATGACCGAGTTGGGACTGTGGAATGGTAAAAAAACATTACAACCATGTGTGGATTTAGTGCATTGTCTGGTGCTTAGCATGGAAGAGTTAACATATGTTTATAAATATGTTCGAATTGAGGTGACGTGGTTCTAAGTTTGATATTTTATATATTATATTCATAGCACACTACACGCATGATGTTGTTTGGAAGGTAAACATGCATGAGTAGCTGACTGGTATGGGCGATGCTGAGCAACAGGTGTTGTGTTGTACAAACTTCTGTTCTCTTGATGTAAACTCACTGTTGCAGATTCTGATCACCTGTTGGCTATCCACTAACACCAGCCTCCCAGGACTTAGAGCTCCGGGCAAAAGCGCCTGCTGCTTCAGCTTGTAGCCAATCGACCGCATTAATGATAGCTTGTATTTGAAGGCTTCCTCTTCAAAATAGTTGCTGCAAAGGTGGTCACTCAAGTTTGGACTGCAAATCTCACTTCATAGCTTACATATCCAAGCCTTTTGAAGTTTTTGTCTTGTGCAAGCTAATTCAGACTGTGGGCCTCAAATTCATACCTATCTTTCATACATGTTATCTATTAAACAAATGGATTTTTTTTATTTATTTTAGGGAATAAGAAAAAGCATGTTGGAATCTTGAGATTTGCATCTTGGAGTTTGAATCTTTTAGTTAGTACTGTACTGATATCTGCCTAGAAAAGACTTTTAAGTCTTTAATTGGATATTATGAATAGAATTTTAAAATGTTTCCAATAGGTCAGGTAGGAATGTGCATGTAATTCACAACGTTAATGGTAAAAAAAAAAAAAATATTGACAACATAGCATCTCAAAGTGATGTTACAATACAATTACTTAGCTTTTAGCAAACATTATTCCTGTTTTTATTTCTGTTCAGTTCGTGGTAATGTGTATGTAACTTGTTTGTCAGCTGACATTACAATCCACAAGAACCATAATGGTTAGATTTTATAATTTAGACATTAACCCATTAAGCAGCACAATGCTTCACCTTATTCTAAAGAAATGGATAAAACGGATAATTGCTTTTCTGTTGTCAGTGTATCATAAAATAAAATTACCTATATGTATAAATAAAAAAAGTTTTTAACTGTACAGAACTATCATGTCATCTAACAAAAGCAGCAGCGTGTCCTCCTGCGCTGCCATGTTTATTTTGGTTTGGCAGTGGGCTCGGCAGATCTTGTTTTTTATGATAGCGGTATGTCCCTCCGTAAAAACCATAATACTGCAACCTGATTGGCCCGAACCGTTTTTGGTTCGGTCACAAGCAGTTGTATGAGATAGGTTCTCGTGTTTGTGAACACACAAATACTGGAAGAATTCAGCTTGCAGGCAAGGTTAGTAATCTTTAACTGTATAGCCTTTGTTGGAAAGTTGTCTACCAACATGGCAGAGCTGCTGTTTTTTCTTTGAAATGCAGCTTGCTCCCTGCAATCTACCTCCTACCCACTAGGTGTCTGGAACGCAGCAATGACATCTGAAGAGAATGCAAATAGGATGTACTCTCTATGTGCACTGTGTGTGTGGTTTTACAACATGATAATCTGACGCAAAGAAATACCAAAATATCACGGTATTCAAACAAGATTTAAAAGAAAACATACCACGTTACTGGTACTTAGTACCAGTGTAAAAACACTTGGAATTGTCAGCTTTAAAAGTGTGTTGGCTTCATAAACTTGCACACTATAATTGTTGTGTATGACCAGAAATATTAACAAACAGCAAACTTTTTCTTGTGTGTAAGAAAATGGAGGTGCAGGAACTTTCATTCAGTTGACCAGCGGTGTGTGGTAAAACTACAGGGAGGGGCTGTGCGGCATTAATCCATATAACTGGAGAAACGTCCAGTTACTTCAACATGTCTTGCATCTCATTAGAAGGACATTAAGACATAGGGACATTTATACCAGTAACAGCTCAGTTTCTTTTAGTTTACCAATTCCTCTTGGCTGCTCTCCGATTTAATACCACAAGCTTGTAGATCTGTCATCTCTGTTCATAACCATCAGATACAGGCAGGCTGATGGCTGCCGACAGCTCTGCCTGTTCTTCTCTTCTTCTCTTTGATCAGTCTGATCACTGACGCACATCGTGCCCGTCCCCCAAAGTACGAGGGACTACCTGACAACCAACAGCACAAAACATGCTCACAAATGCAGATTCAAAGCAAAAGACAAATAGAAGCACAATGACTGCTATTGTGGAATATGATAAATTAATTACCAATCCTTTTAATAGCAGGTTCTTATATTATTTTTATATTCTTATATTTTTTATATCATATTTGGTGCTCTCCTGCACAATACTGTATTATAGTAGTACTACACAAGAAAACCAATTAACAAGATTATGACCCCTTAAAGTGATGCCTATTTATTCTAGCAGTAATGTAGGAATAGGAGCTCCTTTATTGGTTTTAGGAAACTCCCAAGCATGGCAGTCTGGAAAAGTCTTGTTTTGGCAGCAGGGCTTTGCTGTGGTTAAGCTCTTATAAAGCATGGCTACAGAGAGAAAGGTTACAAGTCAGCAATAGTTGGGCACAACTGTGACAGGGCAGCACAGAGGAAAGGTTTGAGGCACTGTGGGAGAGGACAAATGTCATAGTCTTATATGTGTAGGGCGGGACACATGTCTGGATGTCAGGAAAAAGGGGGATAGGTATAACTCCTTCAGTGGAACATGGATGACCTTGAGTAAAGCGGGTATGCATAACATGACAGACTGTTCACAAAGTCGCATGCTGACAATGTCACCCAGTACAAAACAAAGTCAGGAATGTGACTTGAAGTACACCCCCCCCCACACACACACACACACACCTATTTTCTTTCCATTATGATGCTGTTGAAAAGACTTGAAATCCCCAGTGAGCAATGTCAAGTCAAGGCGCTGACACAAGAAAGAGGAGATCCTTTAAACACAAAGGTACAGATACACAAGGCACACCCTGCCACGTCTACCCAACCCCGTTCAGCTGTCTCACCCACACGGACTAAAACTAACAGAACAACAGTTATATTCCTAAAAGTAGTTTTGGTTTGATTTTATTTATTCTGTGATGCCCTGTGGAAACATGAGCTAATATATGGGGAAACTTGTGAGATATCTTGGTATTGATTCTGGGGGCCTTGAGCCCTAGCAGCAGCCTTTTAAATGTCAGCTTTTAATTTCCTTCTCCCTCCTTCAGTGAAAAAGATTTATTCAAAGCAGTGCTGGTCCAGGAGATATCAGATAGCATGGTGACAGTCTTTTAAAGAGCCTTTGTTTGGTTTAGGCATTCATGGCTTTCTGTATGAGACTCTTTTATTCAACAAGAAGAGGAGGAAGTTTCTGCATTGGACACCGAGTTGAAAGGCAATCTCACCCTTCCATTTTAACACAATGGTCAACGGGAACTTCTTTAATTAGGGCTCCTCTTTACAAAGTGACGGCAGAGGGCCAATAACCTCCAGCTGCTGACAGAGGTCACACAGAGACCTCCCACACACCTATATATATCCAAAATATAAAAACAACACAGTAGAAATGTAAAACACTGAGCTTGTTTATGAACCAATTTTATATCACACACTCACACACACATATATATATATATATATACATATATATACATATATATATATATATATATATATATATATATATATATATATATATATATATATATCACACACAAATAATTATATGCATGCACAAATATTTCAAGTGTTTTCTTGCTGCAAGAATGTGTATGCTTCTCCTTCTAACTGGAACGCAAAAACTGGAGAAAACAATATTCAATATTTCGTCTTATACCATGGTCTGGGTGGATACTGGATTTTGATTGGCTGCAGGATGTCCGTTAAAAAGTGTTATAGGACACCTATAAAAAAGTTCTAGTCACATTGCCTGTTTGTTAGAAATTATTGCGCTGGCTGAAACGGCAAGACAGTTGACATGATATTTTCTAGGTTCTGTCGCAAGAGCTGCTTACTTTGGGAACGCTTCACAACGACAGATACTAAATTGTTCTCTCACCAGCCATCTTGTGAAAAACGTAGGCTTTTAACAATGAAAATAAACATTACACAGTATTAATAATTGATTTAATATTTATTTATTTCGTTATGGACCATGATAAATACAAGGGGATATATTATCTTGCATCATTAGGTTGTTCTGTATGGGCAAATTTTGTTGAGATATATTTTTAAAACTTGACATTATCATTCTGTGTCTGTCTATTAATAGAAGTTTAGTTTGACTACTTTCTAGAAAAAAACTTAGAGATGCAAAATTGGTAGGTCAACATCATCCCTCTCTGCCATGCTATTTAAATAAAAACATACTGAGGGTTGCAGAACATGGCATGAAGCACCAGCTTGAAAATGTCATTTTAAAAGTGTTTTTGAGCCTGTTTTACAGCTTTTATGAATAAACACTTCAACTGGAACTTGTCCACTGTATATAACCAAAAATCCAGGTTACATTTGCAGCTAAAATTCTTCAACCATCAAACATACATTTACTGGATCATGTTAATTCTGTTCTTCGCAGCTCCTGGCAAATTCCTGAAAATTGTCAAGATATAGCCCAGCGCAACTTACCTTCATGCTCTTAGTTTAAAGTTACCTTACTGGTCCTGAATTTCTGCTGCCAATTCCACTGCGACAGTAGTCAAAGAATCTCCTTCACTTCAAGGTCGTCCACTGGAGCACCTTCAGAGTCCCTCAGCCTGCCTGTTCTACAACTCTCTGTTTACTCCCTCCAACAACTCAACAACTCCCCAGTTCAAACTTCCACACAATCTTCCTACAACACAAAAAACACTGCCTCATCTCTCCTCCAAAACCAACTACCACGATCATTACTCCTCCCTCCATGCCTTCTACAAACCCAGGAACCATTAGCCCTACTTCTTTCCTCTAGTCATTCTACACTGAGTTCAGGAGAACTCATCTCCTACAGCATCTCCTCTTCCCCTTTTAGAAACATTTGAACCCCCAATGTCAACAGTTCAGCTTTACAGTCCAGCTCAAAGTTGTTATCAAATAAACCCATTGGATTTTACAACCCGTGTCCAGCACTTGCACTGCATGAGGTTAAGAAAGCCATCTCAAAACATAATAAAGTTAGTGAAACTGACTGCTTTGCTTTCTCTGGCAAAGGAAAATTGCAGCGCTCAGAGAGGATGACTGAATTAATCAAACATCAGGAAAAGTTTCAACAAAATGCAGTGTCTGTGAGATCGCTGAAGCTTGGTCATGACAGTGATGGTTCTGTTGGGAAATTAGCCAAGAGAGAAAGTAACTATGAGACTGCTGGCTGAAAGCCACAATAAAATCAAACTGTCTCTAATCCTATAAGACGCAGCAGAGACCCCCCCCCCAAGGGACTGTCCTCACAGCAGGGTGCCAACAGAAACTATAAAGCCAGCCCCCCTGGGCTTATCTTCTACATTTGCCCACTATTCATCAGCAGCACCAGAGAGGAACACTCTTTCCCTGTCCTTGGGTCCTTGAGAAGAGGAGATTCACATCGGAGAGACCCGCAACCATGTGCTCATGCTGGAAACAAAGCTAAGTAGCTACAGTGTGCCTTCTGTGGAATAAGATACCAGAGTAAGGAACCAGCCTCTACAGAAACCAGCTTTGGTGATTTTTCTCAGCTTTTGCAGAAAAGCTGATCCAACTGCATTAGGCGTTTTCCTGTGGCTAGAGAGTGCCTAAATTTGCTGTAGCCTCCCCAGCACCAAACACTGCCACTCTAGAAAAGCCCTGCAGAGTTCCCCATAGCGCTGAGCTTCCTACGGCCAGAGAGGCTTTAGCGAAGTATCCATAGACCTCAATAAAGGAGAGTGAGAACCCTGCTCACCACCAGCCCGGAGAGCTAGCTTCAACCTGGAGTAATTAATCACAACCGGATGCTTCAAAGTCAACAGAATTGACAACAGAGGCAGAGGTTTGGCAGAGTTTAGCGGGGAAAGTTAGCATGGGATCAAGCCATTTAAAGTTGTTTACTTCTAATGCATTTGTACTGTGTTTTTAAGGTTTGACTGAGGATAAGACCTGGAGCTAACAGGCTAAGCCACCTGCTAGCGTAACTTTGAAATAAAGCTATGCTGACTTGTTTTGGGTGTATTTTACAGTTAGGACAAACTCTCTTTCAATAAGGGTTTTCAACACTGATGGGACATTAATGTTTGTGTTTTCTGGTCCGCTAGTTACACCAAAATATAGCTCAAAACAAATTTTAGATGAGCTCCGAAAGTTCTCAGGATGTGCATTTATTTATGTTAATAAATTATTATACTTCATTTATTCCATATGTGTGCAGTTTGCTGTTAAAAAAAATGCGAGTGATCGAATCATCCTTTCAACTATTGTCCTAATATCAGCTGTTTGGGATAATATTCACCAGACAACACCTACCAGACCGAGAGTTATTAAATGAACATTAAATAACTTGAAAACATGCGTAATTGCACAACAGTTACAAGCACATCATAAACACTGTTTCTTTGAGGAAATTTGTGTGGGTTGGGATGCTAACCTCCAACCTGTTTGTTAGGGGTGGAGCCTCAAGCACTCAGGCTGAGTGCAAGTGAGTGCTGCAATCCTCAACCCACAGAAAAATACAGTTTTGGAACATGTCCATGTAGAGGCAAAAGTAACAGTGCTGTAAAAATTCTATAATTAAGATTTTTTTTATCTTATAAAAATACTATATATATAATAATATGGAGGAAAGGGGCAGGGCTGCCCTTCAATATAACAACAGGGGGAAAAGCCAAAGTTCAAAGACTTCAATTCAGGTCATGGCAGATCATAAAATGGTCATCATACTTACCTGACTTGAATCTCTGGGGCTATTTCAGAAAGGTGGGTACTCCACATGCCTAATGAACTGTAGGCTTTAGCCCATAAGGCGTCAGTCAAGATTCCTCGGAAATTCTGCCAGAAGCTGATGTCTGGCTTGGAATCACATCCACAGCATGTAGTAACAGCAAAAAGGTGCTCTACTAAGTACTAAAGTTGCTTGTCATGAAGAGGTGGAATAATTTTGAGAGCAGTAATTAAAACAGTGCTTGATTTGGAGGAATGAGAGCAATTTAAATTAATCTTGTTAGTTTTATTAAATGTAGCCTGTAAAGTTGAGTCCAAAATTATTTATTCTTCTGGCAGATTTTTTAAAAGTTACATTTCCTATCAGAAACAAGCTTCTTGGTAGTATGAAAAAAATACACCAATATATAAGTTATACATTCATGATTTTTTTCCAGTCTGTCCAGCTAAACTTCCTCACCAGCATAACTGCCATCAAACACACTCAATGTTGAGCAGAACAGCTATAAAAACCAGCTGCTGCACCTCTGCCTCTCCCTACTTCTATTCTCTTTCCCATTCATCTTCTTACCTTCCTTCCCCAATTCACTGCCTGCTTTAAACGTGGAAGAGTTAATTTGCGCGTTCTATAGTCAGCATCTCATTCTATTTATCTTTTTTCTTCTGTCCCCTCTCTGTACCGCCCCCAACTCTTTCTCAGGCAGGGCTGTGCTGTCAGGCCCTTCCAGAGCACCGGGGTTGTCAGGAGTGATGGATGACTATCAACCTTCTGCTGTCTTCCACTACGCTCCTGGGAGATTTACAGGCTCGGTGACTACCAGGCATGAAAACCAATCTCTCTGCACCCCCCTCCATGTGTGCCTCGCTTCTTCCATCTCACTCCTTCAATTTTAACATCCGCTCCGTTATCAAAAAAAAAAAACGAAAAAAAAAAAACACTCATAATAGAGAGATGTGTGCAAAACAACATTGAAATTTGTGTGTGGACAGAGGAAAGCAATTGCTCCTCTCTAAGGTTATTGTGGAGGTGTCAGAAGGGAATAGCATGTTCAGGATGATACGTCTGGTCTTTGACAGCCTATCTTCCCCCATCTTCATCTTCTCTATTGCTTCCAACTGATTCAAAGACTCCCAACAAATACATCCATCCATGCCCCTCTTGCATTTGGTAATTATAGCACTGGAGGAAGTTGCCAGGCTAATTGCTGTCTTAAAATAGTAATTGCTTTATTATCACTACCATTTTTTCCAGTAATGATCATTTAAAGGCTTTATGCAATTAAATGGTTTCATTATTATTCTTGCTAGAAAAGACAGCATTTTGTAAGGCTGGAGCTGGTGTTTGCAGCCAAATGAAAATAATCTTTGACCAAGAGTTTGGCATTAAAGTCTAAAAGTTGCATAGTGAAAAACATTTTGCCTAATTGAAAGGAAGACCCTGCTGAAAGTCTGAAAGTTAGAAAATCGTCTTGTATCTCGTAATAACAATGGCACCAAATCATGATCAGAGACACACCGCTACAAAGCTTTGTAAAAGTATTTATAACCTTTGAACTTTTATATTTCTTTCATGTTAAAACCACAAACTTCCATATATCTTGTGAGGATTGTATGCTACCAACCAAGACAAGTACACAACTTAAGTAAATCTGTAATGACAAATGGTTTTCAAAATTTGACAAATCTAATAAACAGAGGAATGCATTTGTATTACTCTGATATCCCTTAATATAATCCAGTGTAAGCACTTGCCTTTGGCTGTTACTAAGGAGAGTCCACCCCTGAGTAATTTAATCATAATATAAATGCATCTGTTCTGAGCAGAGGTGGGTAGAGTAGCCAGAAATTTTACCCAAGTAAGAGTAGCACTGCTTTAACATATTTTTACTCAAGTCAAAGTAAAAAGTACCCAACCAAGAAATTACTTTAATAAGAGTAAAAACGTATTTGATCAGAAAGCTACTGAAGTACTGAGTAAATATTTATTACAACTGATTTAATATTTAAAAATGATGTAATTGGTCAGGCAAACATATTCAATTATGTACAAAATCTGGTGTTTTAATGACTAACATAAAATATTTTTAAACAACAACAATTACAAAGAAACAAATCACAGTAAGTTAGGACAGTGCACAGTGCTTCCAATAATAATATCTACTGTTTTCTGTAGTTACTTGACCTATAAACTGGTATGATGAGCTCAGCAGATACAACATACCATTGAAACAACAAAGCTTGTGTACAAACAACAAGTTTCACCTTAATATAAGCTTTAGATGTGTCTCTCTGGTGCATTTTTGGTTGAAACAAGTCTGTTTTTTATTCAGTGAAGTTACACACAACGAATAGAGTAGCCAGAAATTTTACTCAAGGACGATTAGCGATACTTCTTAATATTTACTCAAGTAAAAGTAAGAAGTACAGTGCAGTAAAACTACTCCTAGAAGTACATTTTGTTCAAAACGTTACTTAAGTAAATGTAACTGAGTAAATGTAACTAGTACCCACTTCTGGTTCTGAGGACCTCAGAGGTTTGTTAGAAAACAGAATTAACCACAACATGAAGCCCCAGGAACACTCCAGACAGGGCACAAAAGGATAAAGTTGTAGAAAAGTTAAAAGCAGGGATAGGTAATAAAGCAAACTGATCAGTTGATCACAAAAAGTATAGTATGGCACCATTGAAAATGGTCTAAGACATGGACATGCACTGAAAGCTTGGAAATAAAAACAAGCAAAGTCCAAGGTATCCAAGAAGTGCAGAGACCCACACATTCAGTGTGAAGCATCTATTGGCAGGACATGTTTTAGTTATGCATTGTACAAATTTAGCCTTTAAAGGAGAGTGGCAAGAACTCAAAAAAAAAAAAAAACACTGTTGAAAGATAGCCCTAAGAATTTTTTTTTTTGCACTTTTCCACAAGCAATTAGGGTACGGTAAAATGTGCTCTGGTAAAATGGGACAAAAAAATTACTTTTTTGGCCTCTGTGGGGTGGAAAATAATCACAACACCCCACCATGAACACACAGTTCCCTCAGTGAAACATGGTTGTGGCGACATCATGCTGTGAGGATGATTTCCCTCAGCAAGGACAGGGAATCAACGTAGAGTTAGGAAGACGGATGGAGCTAAAGACAGCACAATCCTGAAAGAAAACCTGATAGAGGCTGCTAAAGACTTGAGACTGGAGCAGAGGTTCAGCTTCCAGCAGTACGATGATCTTTACCATACAGTCAGAGCTACAATATTAAATGCTGAAAGCATGTTAGTGTGTTAGAAAGGTTAAAATATTGACCTAAATCTAGTTATAAACAACTATAGTTATTTTGAGAAAACTAACGCTCTGCATCTGAGATCAGAGCTTCCAGTCTAGAGATGTGCAAACCTGGTAGAGATAAACCCTAAAGAACTTGAAGCTTTAATTGTTGTGAAAGGTGGTTCTATGAAAGCACTGACAAAGAGCTGACTCCCAGTTCATACTGCACATTTGATTTGTTTAAAGGTCATAGCTACAACTTTTTCATCAAAATGATTAATTGTTCAAAAATATTAGATCCACTGAATGACTAGAGTGGTGCAGAATAACAGTATTCATTTTACTGAAAAATAAATATATAGTATATAAATAACTGTTTTGTACATTTTGATCGGTCCAAGATATATAAATATTTACTCTTACTCTGTGATAACGCTAAGACATGGCTTATTCTCAGCATTACATTTCTCAGATTCAAGTGGAGCAAAAAAGAAGCAAAACAAGGGTGAATATCGGTCAAGGTTTTGAGCGTTTGGTGCCGACTTAAGGAATCAAAGGGGCTCTGAAGTCATGCAAAGGTTGCTGCTTCCTCCTGGACAGGTGAGTTAAATGTCTGCTAATGCTAACCTGCGGACCTGGCAACCAGCTGGCAAACAGTGCAACTGAAGGTTGGAACAAGAGCAGGTGAGCGTGAATGCATCACCTACTGACTGGTAGGAGTTAAACTTGAGTCTATCCATCCATCCATCCATTCATTTTCTCCTTGCGACCCCACAAGGTCGCAAGGAGAAAATGAATGGTGCTGGTGCCTATCTCCAGCATTCAATGGGCGAGAGGCGTGGTACACCCTGGACAGGTCGCCAGTCTGTCGAAGGGGAACACAGAGAAAAACAGGACAAACAACCATTCACGCACACACTCACACCTAAGGAGAATTTAGAGAGGCCAACTAACTTGACAGTCATGTTTTTGGACTGTGGGTGGAAGCCAGAGTACCCAGAGAGAATCCACGCATGCACAGGGAGAACATGCAAACTCCTTGCAGAAAGACCCAGGGTTGACTTGAATCTATCTCCTTTTTTAAAAAATGTTTTAATCCTGTATGACTTTATTTGCACTTCACAATTATGAAATACTTTGTGTAGGTCTATAAGAAACCCCAATAACATTTATTCGGGTTTGTGGTTGTGATGTGACAAAAAACAAATAATGGGCTATATAACCTAAACGTCTTCGGAGATAAAAGGAAGCACATCATAGACATATCTGCTGGTCCATAACAGAGCAAATAGAGACAACAACTATGTGCACTCCTAATATGATTAAGACTCTAGCTTAACCATCAAGGGGAATTAGGGCCCCCACAGAAAGAAAGGCATTCAGAGAGAAAAAAACAACCAAAACCCAAAGAGAAAAGCATCACATCACCTACTGTATTTTTGACAGCCCAAGCAGGACATAATTTGGCCAAAATAATCATATGTTCAATGATGCCTGTGGGTGACGGTGGTGCAAGAGGCGTGTTGCCGGTTCAATCCCCTGCTCTGAATCTCTCAGTCGTTGTGTCTCGCTTCTGTCTGTCTGCCCCAGAGCAGCTATGGTTACTCTAGCTGTCAAGGTGCGAATGTGTGTGTGAATGACTGACTATAGTGTAAAGTACTTTGGGGCTTTACTTGATAAAGCACTATACCAGTACAAGCCATTTACCATTTAATTGCATGTCAAGTACATCCACTAGTGTAGTTTATCATGATTCCTAGATGGTCTCAGTTTTATCTGTCAATGCACAAACATTGACATTTGGGACACATATCAAGGGATTTTATCATAGTTTTGGTGAGAAGTTTGCTTTACTCAAGAGCATCAAGGTTAAAATAGGGCCTTGGTGCATTTCAACTATTCTTCTTCTGTCACAATCACAATCAGCTTGAGTCACCAATTGTATGCACACATGCAAGTTGGTGAATAGTTTTTTTTCCCACTTCACTCTCAATGAAGACATTTGTGTGTTCTAGCATCTGTAAAGGTACGTTCACACCAAATGTTCACACAAAGTGAATGGATTTATATGTTATCCCTATGTAAAGGGGCGTTCAGGAGTGAATTAACAGTCCGCGATGCGAAAAACGCGCTCCGTGCATGTGAAAGACAGAAATTGGGTAAATAGAGTGAAGCAGTATTACGAAGAGTTTAGTAGACACGTCTTCTGACACTGAAGAGCCCATTTAAATCTTCCTTAGAGATTTTAGGGGTGCATGGATTACTATTGTCAGGGAATCCTTTTGTCACCATGACTCTGCGTCTTCTGATCCGCCACAGCTAGTTTGCTACTTCCAATAATCAAGAACATTGAAAATCACACAGGTCTATATATGAAAGGACTTTATAAAAATGTGGCAGAGAAAAAAGAAAAAAAAGAAAAAAAAGTGTTGCATACAAAAGAAATTTGTATGCAACACTGACACGTTTCAAGAGGTTTTACTCACAATTTCCTATTAAGCTGTTTTCTTTAACTGTGAGTCCTTTTTAAACCTTCTAACCAAATCTTGAGTTAGCTGTATACTCGCCACAGTTTGAAATGGTACAACATACAGAAGAAAATCAAAGTATTTTCAAACATGTTTAGTATTCCTTGTTCACTGTTGAATAAGGTAAAAAAAAATATTACATTTGTTCCTTGACTAAAATGTATGAATCAGAGACCTTAACTGAGGCATGTACCAAACCATGATTCTTGAGTTCATTACTACACCTCTGGTACATAAAGAACAAAGTATGATAATCAGCCTTTTCCAAAATTTGCCTCCAAAGCTGATTACCAATTAGGTCTCTCCTTGTGCTGAACAGAAAAAAAAAACAAAAAAACAACATTGGGATACTAAGGACAGAATAGGTTTGTGTTAAGAATTTAAACATGCATATTGAATGATCTGCAATGTAAAATTATACAAAATTAAAACAATATAACTTAAATTTATAGATAAAAGTTAACGCAGGGAAAGTATACCAGTCCCTTAGGAAATAAGCTAATGCAGAGTGAGAAGGGTAACATTAGATTAGACTTCATCTTGCCACAACCACTGTTTCACATCTACACATTTGTTAAACATCAAACAGAGCCAATATCCTATTGTTTCTTTGCAGAATCTGCATTAATTAGAAAAACACTTCCCCTTGGTCAGGTGCCACCCTACTGCCAGCCACCATGAAGCAAAGAAATGAGTCATTTTGGAAATGAATAATGGATTTGTCTACAGGGAAACTAAAGAATTCACACAAGGGTATCTGAATGTGTGTGTCAGCCAGTGACAACTGGTGTGACTGTGGGAACCCACACTAGGTCTATAATAAAACTTTGCTCATCACTTTGTTCATCAGCTTCCTACTCCTCCACATGTGCATCCTTACTTTAGTCATTTTACCTCCACATATTCATACACAGATGCAAAAATGTAAAAATGAAACAAACAGGAGTTTTAGGTGGTTTCCACCACAGTATCTTCTCCCATCTAACTTTAGGTGGTCTGTGGAGTGTAATGATGATTGATCTACCCTTCTCCATCCTGCAGCTGTTCACACATCAACAGCAAAGTTTCCAATTTAAACAGTGAAGTGGCGGCATCTTTATCGCTACTGACACTTCATAGGAACATGTATCACTTCGGGCCTGGATGAGCTGATGAAGGAGACTCGGTAAAGAGAGAGAAGGTGGGGAGGTTAATGAGAGTCCAGCACAACTGGCAGCACATATTCTTCTCTTGGTACAGCTTCTAAATGTCTTTACTTGAGCACGCTGTGATATTACACATTCAGACTAATTTGAAGGAGAACACAGAAAAGAACAAGGGTCATAGGCGGTGCAGGAGTGTGTGTTTGTGCGTCTGTCTGTTTTCACAGCAGCAACATCACTAGGAGAGGATTTAGGCTGAAGGACAGAGGCTTATTTATGACAGCTGTGCTGTATCATCAGGAAGTGATGTCACAGGTCAGTGCTGAGACCCAGTGAGGGTCGTCACCCATTGACCCTGCGAGAAAAGCAGAACGCTGAGATACTACATTCCGGATGAATGCTGAGAATAACAGATGCCACAGTTTGATCATCTGCTTTCTGCAAATATTCCCCACCATGCTGGGGTTACAAGCATTCTGTTTAAGATGTAAAGCAGCAGATGAAAACATACACACCTGTCAGCCTGCATTATCTACATCAATCACTGACTAGTTATACACTAGAAAAATGTTTTAGTATTCTATTTTTCAAAGTGACCTTTGTACTAAATGGACACCATGTCGGACGTTCTCATTCTGAAGTAAATGGTAAATGATAAATGGCTTGTACTTGTGTAGCGCTTCAACTAGTCCGACAACCCCAATGCACTTTACACTACAATCATTCAGTCACCTATTCACACACACATTTACACCCTGACGGTGGTAAGCTAGGTTAGGAGTCACATCTGCCCTGGCAGAGGCGAGGCTGCCATACATCAGTGCCACCAGATCCTGTGACCACCACCAGCAGGCATTTCAGGTGACGTGTCTTGCCCAAGGACACAACGTCTGAGACGGTCGGATTGGGGGATCATAAGAAGAGAAGTAGTTCATGAGTTGACCAGTTTAGTAACAGAGTCGGCTAATAAATACTTTTTGTGCTGGCTGACACACTAAGGTACAAAAACAACTTTCCACATTATATTGTTTTTTTTCTGGCAGAATTTTTATACCCAAAAAAGAAATGGTGTTTCTCAAAATACAAATGGTTTGTAAGGACTGTGTTAATACTGAGACAGGGAACACATTAACTGTTGAAGCTGAAGTTGTCATCTGCTTTGTAGCTTCCTATTAGTGGAAAACCAAGGAGTTATTTGACAGTATTTACATTGACTGCATGCGTTCAAATCTAAAATACTAACCTAAATTCAATCACTCTACACTGAATAGAAATGATTTAAAACCAATGAGATTTGTGTTTTTCTACCATTAGCGTCCTTACTGAATAAGAAACAGGCAGAAACGTTGACTAAATTATTTTACACCAAATACAAATTCTGTCAAACTATTTCATTTGACTAATTGTAATAGAAAAAAATTGAGTATGATTTTGTCCAAGATTATTCATGAACACAATGTTGTGCTAAATGTTTCCTGCCTTGATTTATTTACAATAATGTCGAAAATAATTAGCTTGACGGCAAAAACAAATTAGGCAGAGGTTGTTAATTTGAATTTGGCAAGCAAGAGAGATCAATGATACGGTTAGTTCACCTGGCCTTCCAGTGGATCAGACCTCATTGAAGCACTTTCTCATCAAGTTACCCCAAACCGCTCCAGCCAATGTCCCACTGGGCAGCGAGCCCAGCCTGAAGTTTTTAGTTCAGCTTTAATTATATAAAAAGGTGGGTATTCCTCAAAATTAGTTAATTCTTTCTTTTTTTTTACTTTTTTTTTTTTTTTTACTAGTTTCACTGAAGGAGTTTTCTGCAAAAAGCTCAGTGTATCCTCTTCATGTTATTTCTCTAAAGTCTCTCCTTGGCTGCATCTGAAATGTTTTAATTATAGATCCTAGCTGTTGTACCTTGACCTTCCATGAGGTCAGCAGTAAGAACACTACCGTGGGAAGAAAAGGAGCTTCAGACTGCTGTGGCGATTTCGTAAAGCCTTCAACTCATACGTCATTACAAGACGGAAACGCACATGGATGATTTTAGTCAAATCCTTCCGAAAAATAACTAGAAAGCGCGAGCTCTCTTCTCTCCAGACATTTTCCTTAAGTTCCGTGAGGTGGGCTGTGCTTATGAGTCATGTCACGCAAAGGATTGTGGGATTCCTGATAGACAAAGCGGTAGGATTGGAGGAACACACGCTGTTCAGGGCTAATTGAACGGCAACCACGGAGAAAAGCAAAGGAGGAGGACTGGTGATCTATACTCACAACACCTGGTGCACTATGGCAAAAATCGTCGGAACCTTCTGTTCACCTGACCTGGAATACCTTATAGTTAAGTGCATACCATTTAAACTGGCTGGAGAGCTCAGCTCTGTGATAATCATTGAATGTACATCCAGCTGAAAGCTAATTCTAAGCTAGCTCTTGAGGAACTGTACTGCTTGGTTACTGGCCAAATGAACAGCAATCCAGAAGCCGCTGTGATCACTGATGGAGACTTTAACCATGTTAATTTAAAGGCTCTGCTCCCCAAGTTCCATAAATGCATTAAGTTCCCGACCAGAGACAATAAAATATTAGATCAAGTTTACTGTAACATCCCAGGAGCATACAAAGCTGCTGCAGCCCCTCACTTCGGTTCATCAGATCACATTTCCATAGAGCTGATCCCTGCCTACAAGCCATTGATCTGCAGGACCAGATTTGAGATAAAACATTTTCAGGTTTGGACAGAAGAGGGCTGATCAGCTCTACATGACTGTTTGGAAACACTGACTGGGATGTATTTAAAACGGGTGTTGACTTAGAAAGCTACACATCATCTGTGCTTTCCTATATCCACTTTTGCACTGATGCTGTCCTACCCACTAAGACAGTCGGATTGTTTCCTAACCAGAAACCATGGGTAGATTGCACAATGCAGCCCCTGCTGATGGCCCGGGATGCAGCGTTCAGATCTGGAGACAGACTGGTCTACGGCAGGGCTAGACGTAAACTTAAATTGTGTGCTGACCAGCTAGCTGGGGTCTTTCTGGACATCTTCAACCTCTTCCTGCAGCTCTCCACTGTTCCTGCCCATCTGAAAACCTCTAATATCATGCCTGTGCGTAAGAAACCAATCATCACCTGCCTCAATGCTTATAATCCCATGGCTCTGACCCCTGTCATCAAGTAGTGCTTCTAGAGGATCCTCCCAAAGTACTTCAAGGATGCCATCCCTGCTGACCTGGACAGCTTGCAGTTTGCCTACAGGGAGAATAATTTCATAGAGGACGCTGTCTCGTTAGCGCTGCACACAGCTCTGACTTATCTGCAGCATCCCAACACCGTGCTACCAGACATGCTGGCTCTGAAGCTCCACAAAATGGGATTATCCACGCCTCTCTGCTCCTGGATCAGTGACTTCCTCACCAACAGACCCCAGGTGGTAAGGATAGGAAAAACCATATCTACTCCACTGAAGGACTTAGCACGGGTGGTAGGGACTGCACAGGGGATTGTGGGATGCCGTCTGCAGGATCTAGACTCAATTTCTGCAGAACAAGTCCAAAGAAGGGCCAGACGCATTTCCACTGATCCCTCCTACCCAGGCAATGCGCCTTTTGCCCCTCTTCCATCAGGTAAACGCTTCAGAAGCCGCAAAGCCAAAACAAATAAACCTAGAAACAGCTTCTTTGCAAGAGCTGTTAGGGCAATCGCCCCCTATTGGGAGACTGCAGTCCAACGCTTTAAAATCACCCCACTGTTACTAGACCATCATACGTTGCAATTCACCTTAATGCTATTGCCTGCTTGCACACTATCATCTCAGAATATCTAAATGCACATTTCGTTAAATTAAGACTCAAATTATCATTGCACAATAAGCACCTTATCACCTCATTATTTGTCACTCATGAAGGACAATTAGTTCATACAAACGTTTAAATCATCCTTTTATTTTATTTTTTAGCTCTCTTAAACGCTACAATGGAAAAAAACAAAAAACACTGTAACCCTTGTTTATTGCCTATTTGTTTGCCTTCATTATGTGTACTCTGAGCTAGAGTGGGCAAAAAGAAACTTCACCACAGTGACACACGGTGACAATAAAGAATCTTTGAATCATAAAGAATCCACATACTTTCCCTATTATTAGTAAATATATCATCATCAGGATTATGCTGAATTGAAAAATACTGTCACAATCCTAGGTATCACCTGGCATAAAAAAAACAGCTGTCAAAAACATTTTGTGGATGGTTTCCAAGACAAAGGGACAGGCCAGGGGTCAACAGCCGTTCCAATTCATAGACCTGTATGTGCCCTTAGTTCTGCTGAAAAAAATATAGCTTTAAAACTGCTAAAGGATTTTGAGCATTTAAAATAAAGAAAACCCATGCCTGTGCAAATTCTCAGTTATCCAGGTCATCGCAACAGCAAACAGGCTTAAATAGGAGGCAACTGGACTTTTATTCAGTTCTTTCTGAAAATGTTACGACACCTATCCAGGAGTCTTTGTCAATTCTGGTGGCTCGCACCTGAGCAACCTGCAGTTTGTGCACTGCTGTTTTTAAAGGATATAGAGGCCCATCCTCCTAGGAACATTTAGAATGTTCCTAGGAGGAGCTTCAGAGCCATGGGCGTAGGTTTGATTTCAACTTTGGTAGGGACACTACTGGTCTCAAGTTTCATTGGTTTGATGTCATTGGTCCTACGCAATATGCATGCCCCTATTTTTTTATACTTGACGTGAGCATCAGGGGACATTTCGTTTAAAGAGAAAAGCAGCATTTTTTGCTACATTAATACAAATTTTATAAGCACTATATATATTGTATATAAATAAAAAGCTGCTCCTTAATTTGTAATTAAAATAAATTAGACATCACCTGAAACTCTGAAGGGCCAGCTGCTTCACCTCCAAGCTGCCCTGCATCATTATTACTGGATATCTGTGTTTCCTATAATCATATAATGTTACTATTATACAAGTGTGTTTTTAGTATTAAAGGATTAAATGTAACACAACCTTTTATATCAATCTATGATACTTACTGTCTGAGTGTTAAAATAGCTCCTTATGTCTCTTTTCATTTTTGGTGGCATCATCTACAATCACAACACTAAGCATGAGCCTAAGTTTATTCAAATATAAAATCGCTTTTAACAATTATTAAAAGAAAATATAATCTTATCCGTAATGTAATAATATCCAAAATAAACAGCCAGATTCAAGCATTTTTACCGGACACTAATGTTTGTACTAATTTACTCATGGACTGTCTGGAAATCTATGTAAAATCAAACCAATGTGTTCCTCTGTTTGTACTTTATCCTATTTCCAAAAGTAGAAATAATTAAATAGCACTATTATTATGTGGAACCCTAATTATGCTTTCTAAACAAAAAATAGCAATGTTTAGGCACCATCTCGTATTGTTATACTCTATAAAACGAATAACACCTGCTATTTATATCTGAACCACCTTAAAGGGATTTTTTGAAAGCTTACATTCTTTGCTTGTCGATTTTTCCAGCAGTCTTCAGAACTCCTGCCTGACACTGAATATTTTTGTTGATAAAATGTATTATACTTCAGAATTAAATATTATTTTAAGATGCTAACGTTGGTTACTTACATTTCTTAAGTTCCACAAATGAAAACTACTCTCTCCTGCTTCTTCTATCGCCTGTTATAGCTTGGATAATATATATTTTTTTAATTGGGACTAGTTTCGTAGTCTAATATTCGTTGTAGTAACCGCAGTATTCTAGTGTGAATTAAATTAAAATTTCGCGCTGCAAGCATACACGCACATGCACGCACTAGAAAACAGCCAACCAGGGAGAGAGAAGGCGGGACTTAAGGCAAAACAACCAATGAGAGTGGAGTTAAACAGCACAGTTACGTGCGCTGCTAAATTAAAGCGACAGGAAAGACCGACTGGACACGCAGGCTGGCAGACGGAGCTGCAGCAGCAGCCGCCGCCAAGCAGCGGAGCTGCGAGAGGAAAATAAGCGACTGCTGTAACAACGATGTATTTTAAATTATAAACATGTTATTCACATCGAATTATTGGTAGGGACATGTCCCTATGGTCCCTATACAAACCTACGCCCATGTTCAGAGCCACTGCATTTCGTTGCCTTGTACCTGTACCTGTGTAATGACAATAAAGTTGAATCTAATCTAATCTAATCTAATCTAATCTAATCTAAATATAACGCAAAACAATGACCCACCCACCACTGTCCTGGGTTGTTAGAGGCTATTGCTTGGTGTGAGTGGAGTACTTGGTCACCTGAATCATGACGAGACTGTTGATGTAATCTCTTTGGAATGTGTTGGAGGACCGAGCTGTAAACATTGGGGAGTTGGAAGCGCAAATCACCCTTCTGTTTAGTGACGTTTTTTTGTCCAAAATGGCTTCTTTCACCCCTCTTTCAAACCCCAAAACAGAACTCCCAAACCACAGCTGAGCGCTGCTGTGTATGCGGTCAAATGCAGATTTGCAATTTGGACAGGGAGAACAGATGATTTGAAAGATTTTTACAGAAAATTAGGTTGAAACATGTAGTTTGCAACCAAATTATAATAAAACGACTCAATATATGTTGCTTGTACTCTTACTGTTATTCTGTTTTTGAAATATTATCCAAATATTGCCTCGAAACAAGTAGGAAAACTGCTAAACCAGCATTTTATTACCTCCTTTTTAAAACAATACACATTTCTTTATAAATTCTGGCCAAATGTAACAACTGTGGAGGGTCAAAAGAGCCACAGGCTGCAGACCCATGGGATAGGCAAACTCAGGCCAGAGAAGGCAGTGGGTAGACCACAAAAAGCTATCATAAACAAACAGGAGATTGTTGACACATAAAAGTTCAAGCTAAGAGAAAAAAACAGCCAGGATATGTGGCTGGCTGCAAGGTTAGAGACAGTAAATATTGTATGACTGACCGGGGAAGTGCCAGGGCATTTCTCAAGAATCACAGTGATGCTAAGGCAAGCCACAAAATTTGGTTGGAAACAACAAAGCTGGAAACAGGTGGTACTTCATGTTACCAACAACCAACCAACAAAATATATTGGTCTCTGACAAGGAACGAAGAATGGATCTTAGATGTGGCAGTCCCTGCTGACAGTAAGATAGAAAAAGAGCAATACAAAACTGAGTTGTACCATGAGCTGAAGAAAGAATTGAAGCAGATACGGAAGAGTAATTACAAAGTCGTTCCAGTTGTTAAAAGAGCACTGAGGTTTGGTTGTGTCTTTGTGACCGAAATGCTTTGAAAAAGCAATCTTCTCTATTGAGCTCATCAACATATGCAGATGGATACACTCATACACACAACTACACAACCTTTTTTCTCTCCAAGAGTGTCAATTAAAATATGGCACAGCATAAAATTTCAGCTGTGGCATTTTCTATTTGTCCTAAAGGATTAGTCTGTTTATTGTCTGGACGGGGGAAAAAAATCCTCGGAATTGACAACTTAGCTGCATTCGCTAGAAAAGAACAGGGAAAACAGTTTTATTTATTTTTTTATTATTTGTATTTATTTTTAATAGGAGATCTGATGAGTGTGGGCTGAGCAATGACTTTCTCTAGTCCTCTAATGGTTCAGGAGAACAGTGTTGTCAGTATTTCTTTAGGAAAATGTATCATCACTTGGAGTGTTGAGTATAGGGGGGGAAAAAAGACAAAAATGTTTCCAATATATACCAAAGTGGTGATAGAATTAATGTGAGAAGTAACTTTTGGAAGAACATGCATAACAAAATGTGATAGTTTTTCTTCAGCTGACTGATTACGGTCTGATACGCATGGAAAACACCACACCCATCATCGACTGGAAGCAAAACAGATCAATAAAGCAACATCAACACACATGGCAGAGACTAACAGATCAAAATAATACGGCACACAGCACATTTTAAAACCAAAAACACTTTACAAATGAAGAAGCAAATCTTTATTGAGCTAATTCATAAATCTCAGTCACCCATTAACTTTGCACTGACTCAAAAATTTCCATCATATTAAATTAAATATGACTGAAAGAGTGAGTAGAAACTGCCCTTCAGTTTAATTCACAAACGTCTTCAAATATTACCCAATTTTCTTCTCAAAATTACATTTATTATTTCAGAAATCGTTATTGCTCTCCACAAATTTATTGGTTCCACACACCCAATTTTATAAAAATGTCTGCGGCTGAAAAATCCTTATGTAGCCTAAAAACAGTGGCGAATAGTTTCTGGCCACTGAAATGCTCATTTGGTTATTTGACCCATGAACATAATAAATAAATAAACAAGAGTGTGATATCACAAAAAAGTAATGTACCAGGTTGTGATTTAACTGATCAAAGCATATGCTATTAGAATGGTTTCAAAATACATTTATTTACAAGACATGATTTCACATTTCATTAATTTTCATGCCCGTATAATACGTATAAAAATCACATGATTTGTTTATTCTTGAAATCTATGTTGTTCTGCAAAAATATGAAATTAAACAATTAAATTCACTTTATGTCACACATTCTTTTACATACAACAGCATGTGAAAGGACATGCTGGTGCACAATATTAGGGAGTTTTAACTAATTCTTTCTCTTCCTAGTTGGTGGAGAATCCAGTAGCTGTTGAGTTTTTAACTTGCTTCTGTAGACACTCTAAAAGCACCTTTTTATAGAAAAACCAAGTTTGAATGTTTAACTTTTTTTTGGACATAGGTGTCTTGCATTCTTGTTCGCAGCACCACTGTGTTGAGAAGACCATCCAGCTGGATTTTCTGCACGTATCCAAGACGTGGTGGGCCCCCATGATCGGATTCTTGGCCGGACCAAGTTTAGCCCTTCACCTTTCCTCCGTTTGTGATATCGACGAGGTCGAGACTAATTCATCTTAGATTCAACCTCGAGAGGGAATGCTGGGAAATACTGCATCTCCAAGTAAACCAACGAGGTCCGTCTGTTTTGCATTGGCCAAGCAAATCATCAAACCAGCCGAGGAGCTGCAGCTGCCCTGCTGAACTGATACGCTTGGAGCAGATTCAGAGTCAGACGAGCCAGGGTCAGTCACCACCACGCAGGTGGGCCGATACGTCGCAACTGCTCCAGAGAGCTGGCGTACAGTCATCCAGCACCAGAGAACAACGCCTTTCCTCTTGCTGAGACTGGAAAGACGCTGAGCTGTGAAACCTGCAATCTTCCTTTTTAGAAATATATTTTTCTCTTATACACCTAGAAGGTGATATTTTGTATCTGGGCAGAATCTTTAGGAATAGAGTTAATGCTTAACTACTCCGAAGGGAGTTTTGTTGAACTTTGATGAATATGTCTAATGTGTGGGACTGAATCTACTTTGTAATTTGTTATTTGTGTAGTGTTTGTTTTGTTTTGTGAGAACAGAGCCATGCTGATCAGCCTTAGAGCTATTTTTCCACTTTCTTTCACTATCTCTCTGCTTCCTCCTCCGGGTTTTTAAAGCTTCCCGCGGGTTTTGTTAAAGCTTTTGTGTCAGTCATTAACCGCCCTCCGAGCCCTCACTCAACCCTTGGCTAACAAATTAGCTTACTGTGTTGGCCGAAGCCATCTTGTGCGTGGCGAGTAGGGGCCAGAGCCCATATTTCCTCAGCGCTGCCATCTCATGTGTGGTAAGAAGTGCTAAGCTACTCGTTGCTAACAGGCTAGCACAATGTTAGCTGGCCACCATCTTGATGCTCCAAGATAGAACAATTTAGAAGCTAACTGTTACATGAACTAACAATGCTAGAAGCTAGCTCTTGGCCAAAGTGTTCTTTTTTTTTTTGCGGCTCTAGTGGCTCGCTTTTCCTGAAAGTAGGCTGACAGGAAGTGGGGTGGAAGAGGGGGAGAGACATGCGGCACAGGACCGCGGGTCGGATTCGAACCCGGGTCGACCGCATCGAGGACTAAGGCCTCTGTATATGGGTCGCGCTACCTGCTGTGCCACAAGCCAGTAGGATTTAATCAGTTCTCAATTAATTACAAATTGCTACCTCTACAATTAATCAATATTTACTGACTTTTATTTTCATTTATTTTCTGTTTCATGTTTTATTCAATAGTAGTAGTAGTAGTGTGTTCAAGTAGTGTTATTAAACAGAATAATTGCTGTAACAGGGAATTATTGGTTTAATACAACTGAAGTAGCTTAATCGTGGTTGTTCTGTGATTATTTTGAATCAGCAATCTAAAGGTCCAAGAGTTATCAAATTATCTCCTTTTGAGTTAACAGCTGAATATGCTGACATTTTCGTTTGCTTGTGTTTAATGACTAATGACTAAAACTTCAATTGTAATAGTGATTAAGGTTATTAACATTTACTGAGCAAGCGTAACTCAGTTCAACAACTGGTTAGATACACCTCTCCCAGGTTAAATAAGATTAATAACTGTTAATTAATAAGACAATTGTTAGTACTAATAATTAAGGTCTGACAGTCCTTGATCACAGCCATTTGAAAGAATTTTCCATCAAACAGGTAAACTTGCACAACATAGGGCTAAAAGCTTTTGTAATATATGGTAAATAAGTATTGCCCCTTGCAGATTGATTCTATTCTACTGTGACACTTTGTTTGCCAACTTATCAAATAATTTCTAATATCAAAGGTAATCTTGGTAAACACAAAATGCATTTGTCAAATAATGATTTTATTGAAACTACTTAAATTTCCCTGGCCCTATGTGTAAATGTGATTCCTCCCTAAACCTAATACCTGCTTGTGCCTCCCTCCGTGACAACAGATGCTAACAAATGTTTGTGGTTACTGGGAATGAGTATTTTACATTGATGTGGACCGCTCTTCTTTGCAGAAGTGTTTGAATTCATCCTCATTGGATGCTTTTTGAGCAAAAGTGTTCTGCTTGAGACTATGCTAAAGCATCTCAATCTAGTTTAGGTCTGGAGTTTGACCAGGCCACTCCAAAAATCAAATATTGCATTTTTCTCTGATATTATCATTAGTTTCATTACCTGAAACATTTAAGTGTGACAAAAAGAGAAGGAACACCACAAATACTGAAAGACTATACAAGGATTTACAAATGCATGTGAGCAAAACAGCTCTGATTGAAGAAAAGTGCAGGCACCCGGTTTCTGCTGCAACCCCAGAAAAAATATGTGTTTATTTGGTTTCACAAACCTTAGACTGATTATTCTATGGAAGACTAAATTATTAAGATTTGAAGTAGCTTAGCAGCTCCATTTTCAAACACAGCAATGGCAAGTATAATAATCTAAATAAAATTTAATTTACAATGCAAAATAAACAAATCCCTTACAATTTTTAACATGAAGGGGTACATTTTATTATAGACTCAGAACTTTTTTATGTAACATAAAACTCAACCAATTTCAGTAATTTTATGTAATGAATCACGCACTTTTGTTAGCAGTGACTGGCTTTTTAATGTTATAATTGCTTTGCTTACTACAAACAATAAATAATCTACATGAAGTTGTGGATGAAACTTTATTTTAAGTTATGTACTGCTTTAACTTGGCTCTATATAAACATACAAAAGAAAAATTAGAGCTCATTTGAGTTCAGACGAACTTCATAAAGCCAGAACACATTGGATAAAACTGTTTTTTATTTAGAGTAGCCTGTTCTTTCAAAAAAAGAGCATTGAGAAAACAGATATTTTAAATAATTAGTACCAAATGTTTGCAACTAGAACCTTTGCACAAGATTGCTTCTGCAATGAATGCTTCAATCTCAAGTACCTATTTTGGTAATGGACTGTATGTTTGGGTCAAGGTCCATTACTTCAGGTTGGCCTGTGGGCCCATACAGAACACCTAGAGAAGCTCTAAATCCTTGGGAATAGATGTAAGTTGCCCAGTCCCCACAAAAGCCTTGGTAGGAATAGGATTCTGAGGACTGGGGCCACAAAGTTCACCCCTGAGCCCCAGGAAGAAAAGCTGGTCTGAAAAGAGCAGCTGAGAAAGGGACCTTGGCTTGATTAAATGGTCACTGAGTCGGAAAGCAGCTCTGATGTGATCTGTGACCTCTTTCGGCCCTGGAAAAAAAATCTTTTTAAAGAAATGATTAAATGAAAGTACCTTTAAAAGGAGTCTAGAGGGACTGCAGTGAAGCAGATGAACTGGTCGTAGTGTTCAAGGTCTCCACTTAGCACAAACATTGAAGAAGGGGGAAATAGGTTTGAGAGGGGAAGCTCAGACCTAATAACCATCTGCTCTGAACTAAGTGAAAGCCAGAAGAGAAAAGGAGCAAGAAGGAGACGCAGAGAGCAAATTACTCTGTGCCAAAGAGACACTTTGGTTGTGTACTGGTTCTAGTAGCTGATAGGCAAATGCAGGACAGCAGACGAGACAATCACGAGGACTCAGTGGCATTTCAGGGAACCTTGCTGCACTTTCTTTTAAAGCCCTCCGGAGGAGATTCTTGGAAGCAGGAACATATCTGAAATTTAATTAACAAGAAAGGACAATTGAAGACTACCGGAAAACCCTCAGAGAGTAAGAACGCAGTCTTCAAGGAGGCAAAAATGTCCAGTTTTACTGTTAGAGATTGTGAGAGGAATCAGCTAATTTTAGAAGCAATGGTGAAGTCTGTATTGATTTTAGCCCAGCCTCGGGAAAAAAGACAACTATTCTAGCAATCAAGTAGACAGAAGCAGTGATCACAGAGCATATATGAAATGGGCTGGGCCCATCAGCTGCAAAGTTTTATTCAGCACTTCCCAAACAATATCCTTGACCATTTTAAAATAACTTTACTCTTGGACATGCAATGCGTAATGCATACGCTGCACTGGTCTGTTGTGATAAAGAGAGAGTTGAGCCTTTTGGGTCAGTCGTCGATTTACCAATTGGTCTACATTCCTACCCTCACCCGTGGTGATGAAATTTGGGTCATGACTGAAAGTACAAAATCCCAGTTACAAGCTGCTGAAATGAGTTTCCTCCCCAGGGTGGGCTTTTACTCCCTTAGAGGTAGGGTCAGGAGCCTGACCATCTGAGAGAGGCTCTGAGTAGAGCAGCTGCTCCTCCACATTGAGAGGAGTCAGCAGATGTGGCTCAGGCATTTGTTCAGAATGCCCCCTGGACACCTCCCTCGGAAGGTGTTCCAGGCATTTTCCACCAAGAGCAGGACCAGGAGTCGACCAAAGACATGCTGGACAGGCTGTGTCTTGCCTGGCCTGGGAAGGTTTCGGGCTTCCCCAAGAAGAGCTGGAAGAGGTGAATCAGTATAGATCATGCGGTGTGCCAGGGGCACTTTTAATTACCATAAGGAATATCTTCCCAATGGACACCCACCAACACACTTGTGATTTTAGAGCTCATACATAATTAATGCAGAAATGATAATCCTGATTAATAAAGAAAAATAGCAAACTCTCCACCGCTCTTCATAAATTGCCAAATCACAGTTGTCACCTATCATATTGGATAGAATCACTTCTAAACCATCAACTGTCACCAAGATCTGAAGATGTTTGCACATTCAGCGGTTTGATGTGTTATTGATCATCAAGACCGAAGAAAAATTTTTTATAATTTGAGGGCGAGGGATCAACAAGAGCTCTCAGTGTGTGGAGTTGAGTAGTGTAAAACATTCTGGAAGCACTCTTATTGTCACAGGTGTTGCTGAAACTAAACATAATCCTGTAATCACAAAGGTCCAAGCTGCATACAGGCAGATAAATACTCAGGACCTGTCAAAGTCAGACATACCAATGTCTCTAAACATGATCTTGTTAGCTGAGCCAGAGGCACAGGTCACAGAATCCATCATCAGTAGTGGACCAGAGATGGGGTGGACTTTGCGGGGCACCCCCCCTTTGACACTCTCAGTTTTAAACGCAACACCACAATGGAGTCAGGCTCAGCGTCTTTATCACACCCCTGTTTTCCGATTGCCACCTGGAGCCAGGGGCCTGGAGGAGGAGCGGGCCGCCTGGTCCAGGGTTTTGACGGGGGTGGGGTGGATGTTGGGTCTGGGTGATCGGCCGGGGCAGGAGCTGGCACTTTAGCTCTCCCCTGGAATATGGGTGTGTGTGTGTGTGTGTGTGTGTGTGGGGGGGGGGGGGGGGGGGGGGCTTAGGTATGGAGGCCAGGTTTGGGGGAGGTAGAACCTCGGGGTTTGTGGGACGGGCTCTGGTTAGTTGGTCTGTTCGGTTCATATTGGCCCCATCTCCAGTTGGATGGGCTTGTGGGTCATCTGATGTGGGACCGATCCCCTCCCATCTAAATGTTGGGGTTCACCTCCCAGGTCCAGGGGCCGGATACCTCTCTGGGATGCCGGTGCCTAGTCTTGGGAAATATATGGATGTGTGTGGTTGCGAGTGTGAGCACTGCATCCCCCTCATTTTTATTTATTTATTTTTTGTTCACATGTGGGGGCACTAGGGTGGAAACGTGTGAATATGACTGTGTGTGTGGCTTTCTGTTTATCTATTTCTCACGTTGGGTTTAACTGCCCCTCTCCTGGGACATCTCAGGTCTCCATTAAGTGTGGAGTCCATTCCCCCATCCTGCTCTCCTCCAATGGCTGGTGCCTTGGCCCGCTGGTGAGTTGATGGTCCTCGGTGTCCGGGTGTAGGCGCTCAGACGAGCACTGGCTCACTCCTGGCGGCTGCTTTGTAGAGCTTTGGCCCCCGTGGCTCTGTCGGGGGCCCAGGCCAGGGGACAGGGAACCCCTGGGCCTCAGGTCCCATGGCTGGATCCGCTGCGGTGTAGCTGGCTGCCACCAGAGCCCACGGGCTCGTCCCCGCAGTCCCAGGGGGCTTCGCCGTTGTGGCTGTTGGGGGGGTTTCCTGGGGTCCTTCTCTCCTCTTCCCTTGGGTGGGGGAGAAGGATTACCTGTGTTGGCACTTCTTGACCACCTTTGCCCTGAAGGTCCCTATGGGCATCTGGGTTTTTGGGTCCCCTGGCGTCTGCCTCGGTGCTCTGAGGGGCAGGTCTTTGGTTGAGCATTTTTCTGATGGATAAACCCTACATACATAAGTGCACTCTGACAAACACCTATAGGTGCTTGGATCCAGGTACTTACAGATTCACTTCTGTACAGAAAACCCCTATTATTATCTTCAGCTGTCACTTTATACATTCCATATTAAATAATAGTGTATATTCTTCAGTGATGGTATTAAGGTGTTGCTTGTTTGTATCTGTAATACTTTATATGATTGAATTTGACTTTGTAAAGTGCCTTGAGATGACATGTTTCATGAATTGGCGCTATATAAATAAAATTGAATTGAATTGAATCTTCACCAATGTCTGATGACAATTTTGTAACCATTTCTTAAATTACTTGTTTCTCAATTTTTATTGGCTGTTTAGATACATCAATGCATTCAATTTTTTTTTTTTTTTTTGCTAATGTTTATTAGAACTTTATCCAGTGTGCTGTTCTTTCTCGCATTTTTTATAGGTCAGGCTCAGGCTTTACTGACAGTCTTTGGACATATCAATAATTTAATTAAAACATTGTACGAAACTGTCTTGAAATATTCCTGAACAGACCACAATCCTTTAACAGTCACCTAAAAGAACGTGCTTTTCAACCCTGAAGAAAATATTTAAGGTATTACAATATATATTAATACCCAGTTTATTTGCTGATATAAACTCTGGGGCGTAAGGAAAGGTTCAGATTGAGACATTTCTAAGATATTTCAAAAACCTACACTATCAGAGTACTTCAGGTATTTCATATTTATCTTTTAACTCATACTCTAAAAGAAAGAAAAAAAAATCATTGGTAAAGCAGAGAGTGAGATTCAGTCAGTGTCAAAGTAGGCCATGGATACATTTCTGAGCAACTTAGTCACAAGGGTAGATGAGCAACATGGGGGCAAAAATAAGTGCTCACCCTAGTTTGTTTGACAAAGTGAAGATCTTAAATAGAGATGACAAGACACTTAAAGCCAAAAAGATGGATTGAAATTGCCAAATCTTCCAGGGGAATCACAGCCCTTTTGCCAGGGGCAAAAGAAGGCGGGCTGGAATCCCACGCTCTGAAGGCGGAGATGTCTCTCCAGCACTCAATTTGTGTCTCAAAATACACCTTTGATCAACACCTGAAGAAATTTATAAGACTTTATCCTTGTAACTACACTGAAAATATACTGTCTCATTCTCTGAAGCCTGTCTTTTAAGTGAACCTGTTGCTTGTTGCTTTTCATAAAATACTTGCATAAGCTTAGGGCTAAGAATGTTTTTACTTACGGAACAAGATCTTACAGCTTTAATAGAATAGATTCATATAGTGGCAGTAGCTTAGATTCACTTACTCACAACTAACATCAGTGGCAGAAAGAGCATACAATATTATTTAGTAAACACAAATAAGGAAAATATATTTACTGTACCTCAAATAGTGAAAAAGACATGAGACCACTGCATACTACAGGGCATTATCAAGCAAAGGAATTCAAATATTTACCTAGTGTCATGATTGCCATGAACCTTTGAAAACTCTGCCCCTATTTTGCATATTTTGAAGGTTTTCCTGTTTTTTTTTTTACCGTATTTGCAGGGTTCCATTCTCATTTGAGAATCTCCTTTTTCTTAGTTGTGAGCTTTCATTTTGTTCAGTGCATCTTCTTTTTCTGGTTTGTGATGTCCTACTTTTCTTTGGGCATCTTCTTTTTTGGCCAAAGACTGTGGAAAACTCACTTTGTGGATCCAATGGGTTTTCTTCAATAAATGGTACAGAAATGAGAGGGGAGGGAGTAGAAAAGCAGGGAGGGTCTAGGGGTAGGTTAGAACTTGTCAGGTTAACATCTTCTTTATCTTCCAGATAGGTCACCTCTGCAAGACCATTTAAGAGTCTTGCAGTCAATGGCCTGTTTAACCCTGGTATTCTCTATCTGAGAAATGTGCATGTAAGCTTACTATAAAGTTACTGTAAAGTTTTTTTTACAACGGTAGTCATTTTTCCCTCTTGGTTGTTTATCCTACTCCTCCAAAATATCTGAATCTCTGTAAATAGACCCAACCTTCAGTTTAGTTGTGGATTAAGGTAGCCAAAAATTTGGAGAAATGTTTTGTAATGTGTAAAAGCCAATATCTTTTTTTTAGAATGGGCATCAGTTTTATATATTAAATAACAACCAAGCCTAAAAATGTCCATGGATGATTCAATTTCTGCTACTGAGTCTCCATATCTTGGTTTATCCCAAGAAGCAGGAAGCACTTAGAGAAGACCACCCTCATAATGTGCATTTAGCAGTCTCAAAGCAGTAAAAAATCTGATTCATCAACTATCATTATTGAGCTTAATAGAGTTCATATTTATATTTGGAAGAAAGCATTCAGCAAAATGGAATACAAATAGAAGCCCTAAATTCAATTAGGCACTACAAAACTATTTCTGTAGGCTAACGAAACTGTCTGTTTATTCAAGCACTCTGTAGCTCCGATACAAATTGTTTTCAAATTCAAGATTAAATAATACTGTTAATATAGGCTAATATTTGGCTTTAACCTGCAATAAAATACCACAACTTTCCATACCACATGACAAAAACAAAATACATGTGAACCTATTTTGTAGCAACTCAAGCTTTTGATTTCTAATTCTATTTTTTTATAATTCATTTCAATTTGGTGATAAGTATAGAAAGTAAAAACGTTATTTAGCTTTATTGACTTTACTGCCTATACAAACAGTATATTAGCCTAAATATTTAGTGTTGGGATATAACAAGCAAGACGAATGGTCAAAACAACTTGTTTAATTCCAGCTGAATTGCTCAGTGGCATTATTCTACAAAGACAGTTTTACTGAGCCGCAGCATCCCAATCAGAGCTTGAGTAATCACAGAGACATTTTTATAGCAATCACTGGAGAGCGAGAGACGAGACTTTGTACAGAGAGTGGAAAAACGCACCGACTCAAATAATGTCTCTCTCGAGCCTTGAATAAAGCAAATTTAAAAAGTCAAACAGCTGTGCCCAACAAACCAGCACTTTGAGTCTCGCTTAAAAAAAGCCTGCATGTCCCAGTCTTTTGTCTGTGAAGGATTATCCTCAGGAATTCTTGGCTCTCACGATAATCCATCTTTATCACTTGCCACTTTCAAAGAGGTAGAAATTGGAATGGACTCTGGGATGGAGTTGGGTAAATGGGGAGCTTTATGACCAAGGAGAGGCGTTCAGAAGACAAAGTGAAACAAAGTGAGATTCAAGTGTCTCTTTCTCTCTGAGGCTGAGTGAGTTGTTTTTGCAGAGATTGTAGCTCTGAGGGTATTTGTGTTGCCTTGTTGCAAATTTGGCCTCCTCTTTTGAGCTTTTAGACACAGAAAAATATTGAAGAAATCACTAGAGCAGTGGTGATTCTTCAGTTGTGAAAAATCTGAGAAAAAAACAGGACTTGGGTTAAAGTTTACTCTCCCTATCAGGAATCTCCCGTTGTATAGACTGTATGACGATGCAACAGCTAAACATCTGGGGGGGGGGGGGGGGGGGGGGGGGGTGAGGATATCATGGGTATCTTAGTATATCCCAAAAATAAAAAAATCTGTCTCCTGCAAAAATAAAATACTTCCTCTGCACAGCAGAGATTTGGGAATTAGTCATCTCACAAGAGTAAATCCATGATCCTTAGAAGTAGAAGAAAGATATACTGTTGGTGGAAGGTAACTAGAAAGGTGACATTCATGAAATGGCAGAAGGTTGACACAAGCAGGCTATGGCTTTGGAAGGCCACAAAAATCTCATGGCAACAGCATCTCTATACAACTCCTTTAGCAGCACTTTCTGTTAGTCTCCCTGCCTGTTGGTCTGTCTGGAGCCTGTTCTGGGCCAGCTAGCAGCCAGATATCATTATCTCCTTGACTCAGGGCAGAGTAATCTGCCTGCCTGCTCCTGCTTTATTGAGTTGGATAAATATAATATGTGACTCAGCCATTATCTACTACAGAGCAGCCCTATTTATCCGGCAGGCAGAGGCCTCAGTGCATTCGAACTGCCCTCTCACTCTGTGATGGAACGAAACTCGAGTGATGGAAGCCTTTGAACAGCCGTTCACGGGGTCTGAATTGAAATTAGCTACATGAATTAAATCCATTGTGTGCTATAAAAAAACATAACAAACTTTGGAAAAAAAAATGTTTAAAAGTGTTAAAGATGATTACAATCAACGGCTTAGTAAGAACACTTCAAGTAGCCAACATCATGCTTTTCAACATATTTACCAAGAATTGACGATTATCCATACAATTCCCAAAACGTTCAGAGACAGCAGCAATTTTATTGGTTCAGGGAAAACAATTTGAAAACATTTATTTAAAGTCCTTATAATAATGTCTGGCTCAAACACTTCAGCATGTTTCCTAATAAGGATGGTACGGTATAGCTAAATCTAGCAAAGTCAAGCCGCATGTTTATGTTTACTTTCTGAATATCTGTGCATGTGTACCATTGGTTGGTAAAACCACCAAAGAAGACTGTAATATTACTGCAAAGAAGAAAAAAAAACATATTCAATTGGAAGCAAAATTAAGTTTTACAAGCACCAATGACCCACCCCCTCAGCAGTGGTTCCACCAGTGTTACAAACCTTTTCCTTCCACAGACGATCCGTCACCTTACTTTCGGCGTGGGGCTCCAAGGGGAGATGAGAAGGGGAGACCAGAAAGTACTTCCACAGACTCTATGAGAGATGCTGGAAGTCAGACTGTCCACAGTGGAGCATTGCACCACCCTGCTGCAGTGGACAGCCCCAAAGAGTACCAGGTAAACAACTCTGCAGACACAGGTGGATCAGATTGGAGGGATAAGCAGCCATCACACCTGACTCATACCAACACCTGTCCTGACTCTGTGCCGCCCCCTAAGGGCCAGAAGAGTCACTCAGGTGGCCAACACCAACCTAAACCCCCACCACATGTCAGAGTTCACACCTTGGAAAACTCTCACTTATTTATTAAACATTAAATAACTTTTAAACAGTGCATAATTGCACAAAATAAGTCTTCAAAGTTGTAGGCATGTTCTGTAAATGCCGTGATGCAAAGTATAAAACAATCCATTTTAATTCCTGGTGGTGAGGCAACACAACAAAACTGCCAAGGGGTGGTGAATACTTTTTCTTCCTGGTAGTCTGCTATTAAATTAGACTTACTTTTTTTCTGTTTTAGGTCAGTAATAGTTAACAAAGTTATGTCTGTTAATTAAAAGCTTAAAATATCAAAGATACATTTGTTGTATTACTTTTGTAAATAACAAGGTAATAAAATTACTGTTTTCAACAATTTGGGAAAGCCCAGATCATAAAGATGCCATGGCTTTATAAGCTTCTGACAGGTTGATGCATCATTTGATTTAAATGGAGCCGCCTCAAACCCACTGCTTACTTGTGTGACATCATGGGAAAAATAAAAACAAATCAGCCAAGACATCCAAAAGAGTATGGTGAACCTCCACAAATTTAGTTAATCCTTGGGGACAATTTTGTGATGCCTGAAGGTGCCATATTTATCTGTTCAAACAAGCCACAACTCTAAACACCAGTGGGATGTTAAGGAATCTTACCATTTAAGAAGGAGATGGATTCTGTGTCCCAGTGATGAAAATATGTTTTGATGGGAAATGTGCATAACAACCCCAGAAAAAAAGCCTAAGTCTTTGTGAAGATCCTATCTGAAGCTGGTAAAAGGAATGCATTTATTGTCCTATACAAATATGGATTTAAAGATTATATAAAAAGGAAAATATGTTTCCTCCTAAAGCAGTTTGTGAAATCACTCAGACCATACAGAGAACATAATATGTGGCCCTGTTATCTGATAAAATTCAAGTGTTTGGTCATTGTGACCACTGTTACTTTTGGAGGAAAAATGGGAAGCTTGCAAGCCTGAGAAAATCATCCCAACTGTGAAGTACAGAAGAGGCAGCATGAAATTGTGCTGATGTTTTGCTACAAGAGGCACTGCTGCAGTTCGCTAAATAAATGCCACCATGATGAAGGAACCTTAAACAGAAATACTGAATCTTACTCTCAAGACATCAGCCAGAAAGTCCCAAAAAATTCCATCTCGAGACATTTTTTCTCATACTTGATAGATCTAAAGTGCAGTGGGGCCGGCATCTTGATCACCCGCTCCACTTGTAATCTATTTGACAGAAGCACTGTAGTAAGTGCATTTGATCAATCATAACTTGCTGAATACTAAACCGATTTTCACTTATTATATATGGCTATCATAGCTGCATGTATAAAGACTCATGATTCAGTGTATTTAAATATTCTTAGTGGGGTTAACAGTAATAGAATATTCTCATGTGATGTATGATAAGCATTTTGCAAAACACACACCCACTCATACATTTTTAGATTTCTTTTCATATATTAAAATCTATCTATAGCCTATATATCTATATCTATACAAACATTCATAAGTAGGATAATATACATATATAAATATATTATAGAAAAAGCATAAATAATAAAATTATTAAAATGGAATAACATATGATCAGGCTATATACAATTAGATGCACATGTATAAATTATCTATCTATCTATCTATCTATCTATCTATCTATATATATATATCTATCTATATATATATATATATATATATATATATATATATATATATATGTAATTTATCACACATGTTCCCTTTTGTCAGAATTCTGACTCCATAGTCCCAATAGGAGTGAGCCTATTCACACCACCACATTAGAAACGTGGGTAACATTACAAAGGGGTTTAAAGATGACAAGTCTCCAACTCCAATCTCAGTCTGACAAAACATTGTAGGCAAAGCTGAAAGGGTGTGTAAAAACAAGGTGGTCGACTAACCTGACTAAATTACACCCCTTCTGTCAGGAGGAATGTGCCACAATTACCGCAAACTATTGTAAAAAAAAAAAAAAAACTTGTGGAAAGATAACCAAAACATTGACATAGGTCTCTAAGGAAAATGTTTGTCTTCTTCTTTAAGCTTTTCCCTTACAGTGGTTCCCTCTGCAAGTCATTTGCTTCCATCTAACTCTATCCTCTGCATCTTCTTCTCTCACACCAACTAACTTGATGTCTTCTTTCACTCCATTCATAGATCTCCTTTTTGGTCTTCCTCCAGGCCTCCTGTGTGGCCTCAACATCTTTTTATTGATGTACTGTACTCACTATCCGTCCTCTGCACATGTCCATACCATTTCAGTCCAGCTTCTCAGAATTTATCTCCATTACATCTAACATGAGCTAACCATCTGATGTACTCATTTCTTATCCTTTCCATCCCCATCACTCGCAAAGAGAACCTCAACATCTTCATCTCTTCTATCTCTAGCTCAGCCTCATGTCTCTTCCTCGGTGCTACTAAACGTCACTGGTCTCACTACCATCTTGTACAGTTGTCCTTTTATTCTCACAGATATTATTTTATCACACAAGAAAACTGACACATTTCTCCACCTGTTCCAACCTTCTTGGGCACGTTTCATCACCTCTTTTCAACAGTCTGTTGACCCCAAGTACTTAAAATCCTCCCCCATTCTTATCTCTGCTCTCTGTAACCTAATGGCTCTACTTGGTTCCTTCTTACTGCTAACCTTCATTCCTCACCTTTCCAAGAGAAAACTCCATCTTTCTAGGTTTTCTTCCACCTGGTCTCTGCTCTCACCACAGATCACAGTGTAATATGCAAACATCATACTCTATGGAGATTCCAGTCCAACCTCATCTGTCAACCTGTCCATCCCAACAGCAAACAAGAAGGTGCTCAAAGCTGATCTTTGATACAGTCACACTTCCAACTTAAACTCCTCTGTCATGCCTACATTACACCTCACCACTGTCTTACAACATTCATAGACAGTTCCTCTCTTGGCACCGTGTCATGTGCTTTCTCGAGATCTACAAAAACACAATGCAGCTCTATATTTTACTCTGTCTACTACTCTTTCCCATAGCTTTCCCATAGCTTCATCGTATGATTAATTAACTTTATTCCACTGTAGTTGCCATTATTATGCACACCTCCCTTGTGCTTGAACATTGGTACCAGTACACTTCTCCTCCATTCTCAAGAAAATTATTACTTTTTAAGATCTTACTGATCAGCCTTATTAAAAAACTCTATGGCACCTCCATGACTTTCCTCATTCATCTCCTCCATATTTGTATTAAACTTGTTACACCTGTCAATACATTTCCAGTTTGACGCTTAATCACCCGAACCTGCTGAACAACCTTCCCATCTCTGCCTCTCCAACATGTATAAATCCTTCTCTCACTCCTTACTGTCCAACCTATCATACAAGTATGCACTTTGTTCGGCCTTAGTTACCTCTCCCTTCACTTTATGTTGCATCTATCTGTACTTCTGGTGGCTCTTTTCAGTCCTCACAATGCCCCACTTCTTCTTAGGTGATCTCTTTCTCCAAACACACTCCTGTACTTCCTCGTTCTACCACTAAGTCCCCTTGTAAACTGTACTTTCAGAAGTATACCAAATACTCTCCTACCTGTCCCCCTGATAACGTTAGCTGTAGTTGTCCAGTCATATGGAAGCACCTCGTTGGTACCCAGAGCCTGCCTCAACTCCTTCCTGAAAGTAGCACAACTTTCTTCCTTTTTCAGTTTCCACTGCTTTTGTCCTTTTCATCTTCAAGACAAATGCAATTTTTTTAACACTGGACATTTAAGGAGACAGGCACCAGAACTCACAATAACCTAGCAAGGACTATTTTGATATAGAAAACTTGATAGAAATGTATATTTCTTATTTGATTTTGGGGGAACTGGTTATGTTACCCCAAAATCAAATGCAAAGATAAAAACTACATTTTGAAATTGTTATTTGGTAAAAAAAAGACCTATGAAAATCAATTACTTATTTAAAAGTTAGCTGTTACCTAAGCGAATGTTTACCAAAGACACCAGTCTGCTTTATGTCATAACATTCAAAGCCGAGGATCCAGGAGCATCGGTAAAAGGGAAAGAGAGGGTGAGACCAAGTAAAGGGAAGGTGACAGTAAGGCTACTCCTTCTTGTCCCATTCTCTCTGAGGAGGTTGACAGGTAGAGAAATAGATCATTGGTCCATGACAACTCAGCGCGACCCCACGGCATCATGCAGCATGCTGTCTGGGGAATGAGTTCCCTGATGCAAGTCATAACCAGTCCATTCCCAGCCTGACTACTTAACTGCTCGAGTGATGCTCTCTCCTTGGTAGATTCGCAGACATTTCATCCGTGATGTCTATGCACTGTCCTTGACTGCCGTTAATGTTGATGAGCCTTTTTACATTCGACATTATTTTAGCAGCTTAATCACAAGACACGAACTGTGCAGGTGGAAAATCTGCTTCATGGCCATGTGACAGACTGGTGTGCTTTCAGCCCAGCATATGGTGGGATGGAATCCAAACCAGCCACCCCATCATCTCTGATTTAGAGTAAGCAGGTCAAAACAACAAATAAGTGGCATGAATAATTGTTTCAGATGAAAACTGAGCGTAAGGGGAGGTGGCTGGAGACTCAGTCCTGGCAATGTGCTGGTCTCAGCTGCCATGTAACTGCCAGATCAGTAAAACAGGGATTAACCATAGGCACAAACTCTATCTCTGTTCTCCTTTATTGTCCTCTATTCCAATCACCAGAATTTTCTGCTATTTTACGGCCTTATCTGTTTTCCTTTCTCGTTTTTCCTTCTGTTCTGCATTTCTTTATATTCCTTTTCCTGGGGAAAAAAAACAATCACAGTCCCATGAAGACAAAAACTCTCTGACTTGTCCCATTCAGTAACCTAAATCGGCTATGTCAAACTTTCCAGCAGGTGCTGGAACTAGAAGTCAAACGAAAAAAAGAAAAAGAAAAAAAACAAGCACATTGAGAAAAAAAGCTTCTTTTTAAAATGTCCCTGCAGTCAATGCAATGCATTTCAAGATAGAAAGCAAGCCATTACTGCTTAGCATTTGTTGAATCTTCGAGTGGCCAAATAGTGACAGGTCTATTTCTCTACCGTGGGCAGGAGAAGCAGGCAGAGCAGAGGACACCTAATTACCATGGACTGTGAAGCATAATGAAAGTCTTGATAAGGATGGTGACAGAACAAGCTGTGCTAGTGTTCACATGGTCACTCATACAACACATGCATGTGTGCCTGTGTTGTATGAGTGACCATGTATGTACGAGTCGATGTTTCTGTGGATAACATGGGTGTTGGCTCACATGTCTCTTGCTTAACTTTTACTGTCTGCTGCAGTTCCAACATTTCTGTTTCTGAGTCTCCCAGTCTGTATCTCTGACGCTGCAGCACCAACAGACCCAGCCGATGACTAATGTACTCATTGAAGAAAAATTAATGATTTTTTCCGGCAGAG
This sequence comes from Fundulus heteroclitus, assembly GCF_011125445.2. Classification (NCBI taxonomy): domain Eukaryota; kingdom Metazoa; phylum Chordata; class Actinopteri; order Cyprinodontiformes; family Fundulidae; genus Fundulus; species Fundulus heteroclitus. The sequence goes on along the minus strand of NC_046369.1, from coordinate 21,790,611 downwards.
GTTAATGGACATGCCAACACGCAGAAAGGATTTGTTTAACAGGAAATGACCGCAATATATATTTGGTGATCTGAGTTGCACCTTCCCAGATTCTAATTCCAAATGACAACCCAGATGCAGGCTTTCACATGGCTCATCTTCACAAATCCACAGGAAAATAAAATTGTATTTCCATCATCTCACATATTTTTCACACAAGATGTACAGTGCCTTGCTAAAACATTTATGCCCCTTGAACGTTTTCACATTTGTTACGTTATAACCTCAAATGTTGAAGTGTTTTATTTGAATTTAATGTGACAGAACAACAGAAAGTAGCTCAGAATGAGGAAGTGGAAGGAACATTTTGCATGGCTTTTAAACTTAAAAAACACATATCTTAAAAGTACGACGTACATCTTTAGTGAGGTCCCCAAAAACTTCTACACCTAAATAAAATCCAGTAGAACAAAATGCCATCAGAAGATGTAAATTGTGTACACCTGAGTGTAATTTAATCTCAGTTTAAATCAGCTAGTCTGTGAAAACCTCAGAGGTTTGTCAGCGAACATTACTAAACAAACAACATCAAGAAGACCAAGGACATGGCAGACAGGTCAGGGATGAATTTGCAGACAATCTTAACACGTGTCTTGGATGTAAAACAAGATCTTCCACTTGTAACATCTATTGGAGTATTGTTTAAGTCAACATATAAATATTGGAAATATGTGGTAGAGCCATAAGCCCTCTCCATGGTGAAACAAGGTGGTGGCAGCATCATGGTGTGTTGGCTTTTTTTCAGCGGGTGAGGGAAGCTTGTCCAAATTGATGGCAAGAATGATGGAGTTAAGTGAAAAACAATAATGTAATAAAAGCTGTTAGAGGTTGAAGTTTTCCTTCCAGTTGTACAATAACCTTAGGCCTCCAACTAGATCTATATTTTTATGTCTGTGGCAAGTCTTGAAGTTGGCTCTCCATACAATCTGACTGAGTTTGAAGTATTTTGCAAATATAAATGGGCAACAATTCACCCTCTAGATGTGCGAAGTGTAAATGCCAATGGTGGTTCTATTAAATATCAGCTCAGTGGACCTATATACAAACACCTCACATTTTTATATGTTGTATAATTTTGAAAACATAAAATCCCTGTAAAACTTCCAGAAGCTTGTAGTTGTTAGATGAGAAAACATGAAAAGAGCATAAGGTTGTATGAATAGATTTGCAAGGCACTATACCCTAAAATTTTGTTCAAGGGAATTTTCCCTTTCACTTTGGGTTAAAATGAATACAGCAAAACCCAACACCCACCTCAGGCATGCACAAAGAGAAATCACTTAGGGAGAGTTGCACAAAATAAAACAGTTTAGCATTAATCAGAGCCGCCACTGAGGGAGGAGGGGTGACAGGGCACGAGGAGCGGAAAGCACCAAGAGTAAGGAATTAGATAGACCAATAAATACTGCCTGGGGTGAAGTTAGCCGTAAAAAACATGGCACTTTTTTATCAATTTCAGGCGATAGCTGTCTGTATGAAAATAATGTAGAATTAATTAGGAAATTGGTGGGGAAGGAACCCCACAACATGCAAGCAACCAGGCTCATAAATCAAACAGTCAAGGGGTAAAAACAAAGGTAATGCCTGGCGTTGTGGTTACTGCATTAACTCAAACAAAGGCAAGCTGTAATCATCGGCGAATAACCCAGAATAAATTGGTTCAGGAAGTGCCTCATCAGATCAAAACAAAGCAGGGGTTAGTTTATAGGAAAGGTAAGGTCAAGAAAATGAGGTAGAGCCGAATTGCTGCAACTGTGTGTTATGCTCCAAGTATGACACAACACAGTCAAACAGCAAGAGCTTCGAAGTTACCACAAGGGGAGCTACTGATGTTTAACTGCCCACCCTACAACACTGAGGTGTGTGTGTGTGTGTGTGTGTGTGTGTGTGTGTGTGTGTGTGTGTGTGTGTGTGTGTGTTTGGCAGAGAGGGAGTACGTTATGTTGGTGGAAAAAAACATGCTTTTCTTCCTTTTTTTTTTCTTTTTTTTTTTTTTTTACTGTTACAGGAAATTTCTGCTTCCCACTCAGTTAATTTGAATTTACAAGATCATCAAGCACTCACAAAGCCAATCATAAAATTACATCATATTAGCATAATGCCCACATGTTAAAAAAAAAAAGAAAAAAATAACAAAAGGGAGAAGTAGTTAGATAAACATAAGCAGCTTGTTTGTAGAACATTAACAAAAACATACAGTTGAAATTTTGCTTAAATACATATTTAACCTTGCTGTAGTTCTTTATTTTAAGCTCTTTGAATGCATCTTCAGTCACAGTCTAGGGACAAAATTAAAAGTAAAAGAGATGAAACTTGAGACAGAAACCCATTCTGTTGCTGTCTGAGAGATATACAATGGTTAAATTTAGGTTTAATATTTCAGAAATAGCCTGAAAATGAAATATTAGAACAGGCCATTGGGGTAAACAAATGGATTTGTGGTAATTAGGCTGTGGTACTTATTTATAAATCTATAAGTATACATTAACCTTGAAACAGTCTTGGCAGTGAGTTAAAGTAAGCCTGCTGTTGTAAAATTGGTGCAGGTTATGTGGTACCTCTGTTTAACCTTTGCTTTCAAGGAATGATTTACTGCAGCACAGCAAAGAGCTGCTGATTACACAAAGTTAGATCCATTTGAAATCATTTCATTTAAAATTTTACCTCGTAGAAGAACATTGCATGCTATTATATATATATTATCTAGCTGATAAAAACATATTATCTAGCAGGGAGAAAGTGCATTAATCTATAAACTATGAAGAATTAGAGGTGCTGTGCCATTACTCACGGTTTTAAGTTATTTAATGTTTAATAAATAACTCTCGGTCTGTTAGGTATTCTCCGGTGAATATCAGCCCAAACAGCTGATATTAGGACAATAAATGAAAAGATGATTTGATCACTGACATTCTTTTAACAGCAAACTCAGCACACATGTGGAACAAAGGAGTGACAACTTCTCTTCGAGTTCAAGAATTTATTAACAGAAATAAATTAACATCCAGAGGACATCACTATAGAATGCTGTTTATCTGAATTAACACTATATTTCAATCGACAAACCCTCTCTACTAGGCTAGTGAAACTTAACAAAACTACTAAGCCAAATTAAAAAAAGAAGCTAATGAGCTATGTACACACAATGGAAACAAAAGGACAAATAAAATAGTTGAAAACCATCACCAGACTCATTCAGTGAATCCTGGTTCACTGCAAATCTAAGTTAGAGAACCAAAGTTCATCTTAAAGTGTAACTCACCCCCATGTAAAAGCATATTTCCACCCCCAGACAAATTTGAAAAACTCCATCAAAGTGGGCGGGGATACATGGGCACCGGAGTGGGTGGGGGCTGTGTTTAGCATTGGGGGAAAGCAGCAGACAGGGTTGCCAAGTCTGCTTATTATAAGTGGCTTTGGGCTTCTTTTGTTCTAAAGTCGCTTGTACATTTTGTGAGTCACGTTTTTTTGGGGCTTGTTTCTGAAAGTGAAGTTGCTTATTTGGGCTGCCGCACTACAGACACATTACTGGCTGAAATATCCCCACGCCTCTCCTTGTTCACACACTCCTACCTATAGAAAAAATATAGGTGGTGGTGGTGGAGAGGGGGGGGGTCGCAAAATGGCCTTCCTAGGACTCTGGGAATCTTTGTGAGTACGGGCACTGATTTATTTTTATTTATTTTTTTCCTGGAGGTTAGGAAAGCAATCGTTGTGCAAGGTAATAGATTGTTTAATATGAAGAAGTTGCAACTGCTTTCTTTTGCTCGTGTGCAGCATTAACCACTGCAAGTAAAAAAACAAACATTTTTTTTTAGTTTTTGGCCAACTCCAAAGCAATGTCTCTGAATTCAGCAAGCAGGCTGGCATCTAACATCCTTCTGTCTAGGCAACAAAGTAATACATGTCCTGATGGAAGAGCAAATATCTGGGCAATATTCAAGAGCAGTGAAGTAAGTACTGGAGTTTATCACCTTACATCAACAGGTGCAATCTTTCATTCAGTATCATCCGGGCTAAAGCTAATGTAAAGGTGTCTTTCAAAATCCTGACAACTTAACAGCGTCATGACTATTGTCATGACTACTATGAGTGTTTTCCTTCATGTTTTGTAATGTATATTGAAACGCTTTGAAAACTTGCTCTAATTGCACTGTCTGACTCTATTTAACAAATAATCCTTTTGAAAAATGTTCATCTCGATTTACCCCAGAAACATTTTTTTTTATTTAAAATGTAAATCAACCAAATTAATCTGATGCAGTGTGAGGCCTTAATAAACTAGCTAACAGCTTGAACTAACACCAGCTTGAACCTCTTTTGAGATTTTTTTTTTGTCCTCTGCTGTTGACTCCATCAAAGTCTTCCACCCTTCACCGACTTATTGCCTGCTGTAATAAAGGTGCTAGGTACTGATGCTGACTGACAGACAGCTAACACAACCAGCTCTGCGAATGTGTGTCTGTTCGATACCTAGGGGCACAAACAACAACCGAAGGTGCAGGTTCTGCAAGCCAGACATCTGTTGTTAGTGGTGGAGGGTAAGTAAGTTTGACAGAACAGAGATTGAACAGGAGGCATTCTGCCAGCCAGGTGAAGACAAGGACTTCATCACCTACACATCCAAGCACACAAAGATGCAATCCTGACCAATATTCATGTCCCTACAGTCAGAGTAGCCATGCCACACATTAGACGAGGCATGCCCCCATGTGGCAGGAGTCCTGAGGAGCTGGAGAACTAAGCTCTGTCTGTCACTCTATCCATTTTAATTTTCATCAGCAGCATAATGCTGAGTGGCTGTCCAGTTAGATAATAGGAAAACATTAGGCGTAGGAGGGCATTCGGTATCTTACCTGGAGCATTAGCCCACTGCTCTATATTTAGCTTCATTGTTTTAGACAGTGTTTTGCAAAAGTATTCACACCCCTTGAGCCCACAACCTTCACTGTAATTTACTGAGATTTCAGGATAGACCCCAAGCATGCGTAATTATGAAGTAGAAGGAAAATAAACATGGTAAAAGAAAGGTTTTAAAAAGAAAAATCGAACAAGTGCAGTGTTTATTTATTTTGGATTCACCTTCTTTACTCTGATAACTCTAAATAAAATCTTGTGCTATCACTTGTCTTAAAAGAACACACAATTCAGTTTAATAAATACGGATAAAGGTACCCTGTTAGAGGCTGTACAAAACTTAAAACTGACAACTTTTAAAAGCCAGAAGTTCAAATCAGCGGTTCAGATCAAAGCAAAGATCAGGCTATTTAAGAGTTTGCGGCAAGACCTGAAAATATACAGTATTTGCAGGGATGATCTTCATCCAGATGGAACTTGAGCTATTTTGCAAAAACGGACAAGAAATAAAATATCCAGACGTGCACAGTATTTGAACCAATTTGTGTGGTTCAAACACTGAATATTAAATACAAGACTCTTAATACTTTATTTTTGTTAAGAAGAAAACTATAGAATATTTATCATATTAGTTTTTTGTAATTATTAATCTAAGAAGAACAATGGTAGAGACGTTTAAATATAATTACAAATTACCTAAATTAAATATGTTAATCTATTAAAAAATCCCAGTCACATCTGCTATGCTTTCATAAAAGTCATGAAATATTTCAAATGGAGGCATTCAACAACTATGAAGGAGGTTATTATAAAACATTTTTTTTACAACTCACTGCCACGTAGCATTAGTCACAGCATGGCACCCCATAAATAGGCTGGTATAAGAATACACTTCTTTTGGTGCAATAATTCAATTCAATTACCTTAGATTCTTAAGTAAAAATTCTAATATAAACTGTGAAGCATTTTTATGATTTCCACAAATAACAATTTGCTCCAAATGCTTTTGGTTTGATTGCTGTATAACAAAAATCAGGTTCTCTGCTGGAGGCGTAGAAGTGGATGAAAAGATTTTCTATTTGGAAATCTACAGCTTATACTCTAAAATAACAAAAAGCCCAGGTATTAAAACAGTATTTTTTCCCAGAATTTCAAAGAGTCAGGAACAAAGAAATTCTGCTGCTCGCTTGGGGAGTTTGGCAGGTTGAGCCGCCGTCGATGTGTTCCCTGTGCGGTGGCCGTTGCTATCTGCTGTGAGCCTGCAGCTATAGTGTGTTCCCTGTTTTATCACTCTCATCTAAATGAACCACACTCACAGCTGGAGAAAGGTGACCCGACTGCTAATCAACCGCCGGAGCCTCGATGCACCATGTGCCTGTGTGTGTCCCCGTGTGTGTATTTGTGACGCTCGGGCAGATGCTCGTATGTTTTTCTCTGTGGATGTCCTCACAATCTGTTTCATAAATGATCTGAAAATTCACTGTGAAAGAAATGAAAAATTCCACTATCCACACTTCGGTTGGTCCTTTGCTGCCTTTTTTTTTTTTTTTTTTCTCCTGCCTCTCTCCAGCTGAGTATTAAATTCAGCAACTGAGAAGGTGACCTACGTGCATTGCCATAAAGAGGGAGCAGGGGAGTGGAGGAGAGGAAGAGGTGAGGAGGAGGAGGAGAGAGAGAGAGAAAGAGAGAGAGAGAAAGAGAGAGAGAGAAAGAGAGAGGGAGAGGGGAGCTCAGCAGAAGCTGCTGGATCAGCAGAATCTGAGCGTTTAGAGACACACATCCGTGTATGTGTGTGCACCCACGTTCCCGGTCTCTTTTTACACACCCACACATACATACATACATATTTCACCCTCCTCCTCAGCAGTTAGGCGTCTGGGGAGCCCAAGGGCGAACGTTTGGCTGTCACCCTCCCCCACATCCTCCTCCCATTCCTCCTGTAACCCCCACCAGTGTGAGCTGCACCCCAGAGCTACCACACAGCAAGACACAGACCTGCTGCCAGCTATCACTGCCACACAGCAACACACCCGTACAGATGTACGCAGGCACACAAACACGCACAAGCACACAAACTCCCCATTTCACACAAAAGCACTTTGATTTTAACACATAAATGTGCAAAAGCCCTCAGTCTCCCTCTCTCTGTCTCAACTCTGTCAAATATCTGCCTTAACCAAACAGCTCCGTGGGGATTGGCAGACAGGCTGGCAAAAAGGAAATAAATATGTTTCCTGATGAAAGAACAGTTTTCTGACAGCACTTTGGCACTGGGCTGGGCTGGGCTGCTGTGTTAAGACACCGACAGAGGGAAGCGTGAGCTGTAAGTGGATGTTTGTTCTAACAATCTTCTGCGGCTACTTACTAACTACCCAAGCTGGGAGTTTAATAACTGTGTCTCAATAAGGCCTTTTCCTCACCTCCAGAACAGATTCCTCTGGCTGTGGATCCACTGATGAACTAATTCATTACCATTATAAACATCTTCAGGCTTTACAGCGGACTATGGGACCAGTGCATACATTAAGAGTTATTTTTTTATATTTTCCTCTGCGATGAAATCTTCTGAGGGGAATACACACAAGGGTACTATGAAAATCTACTGTATCTAATCCACAGCTTCTGAAAATGAATTTAGCTGATTCACACAGACAGGCAAAAACTTAGTACACCCCAAGACTCAATAGCTGGCAGAACCACCTTTAGCAGCAATAACCTGAAGTGGTATCCCACGTTACTTTAATTCACTGAGGTTTGTGGACATGGTTTATTTAGTGCCTCTTGGCAAACAGTTAACTGTAAGCTTGAAATCCAAATCTTGACTTGAATTTGCAATTTCATTAATAAATCCCAATTTTAGACTTTCTGCTGCAGATTCTGATGTGTTTTTGGATCATTGTGTTACATGCCCACATGTTATCCAAGCTTTAGTTATCAGACAGATGGGTTGAGTATTGAATATGGAAACCTCTGGTATATGGAGAAGTTCATGTTCACCCCAGTGAGTGCAAGGCATACAGACTGGAAAACAAGTCCCAACCTTTAGTCCCCCACCCTCATGCTCAACAGTCAGCATGAGGTATTTTTGCTGATCAATAGTGAAATAACTATCAAAATTTTCTACTTTGGTCATTTTTCTCATTGATCTTGTAATTCAGATTTAGCTTTGTAAACCTAAATGGTGTTGACTCGCTTTTATTTAAAATATGCTTTTACTCAGAAAAACTACACTTTTCATATTTCTAGTTGGGCAATAAACTGTAATATTCAACATATCATCTCCTGGTGTTTGGGGGAAAAGCTAGAAGGACTCCAAGCAGATGTTGACGTCAACAAAAAAAGAAAGCTTGAACATTTGGCTTGGACAACTCATCTTGTTGTGGTCTCTTTAAATTCAGAGGAGGGACTTCACAACTCGTCACCCTCCAAGTAGCAGAGCTTTCCACTCCACCCCATTCGGTCATTTTTGTAGTATGCTGAGGGACAGTGCAATGAATTGTGTGGGCTAATACACCCAACAAATGAATATTTGAATTATCCACTTGTAGCTTCTGCATCGTTCAGCTTGGACTACAAAATCACTGACCTTGTTTAGCAGCTCCACAGCAGATACTGTGACATATTAGTTAAAAAATGTAACAGAGGTTAGATAAAACCGAATGGCTTGAAAAATACAACCCAAAAAGAAAGTAAAGATATCTATGCAGCTCCTGGAGAGACTACATTCAAATAGTCTGCATTCCTAGACACTCCAAGTAAACAAAAAATGCATTTAAGGGCTAAAAAAAATGGATTTTGAATTAAATGCCTCCTTTAAGGATGTCCACAATTATGCAACCAAGTTATTGCAGCTTTTTCCTTTTTTTATTTTTTTGCCATCTAACAGATTAGTTTTTCAGTTGAATTGTACAGGCCATGTATCACATTAAAAGTAGAAAAGCTTTTAGACGCAGACACATTTTTTGGTTTAGCATAGTTTCATTTTTCACATCACAACATCCTTGCATAATAGAGGTGGTCAGACTTTTGAGAGCCACTGTATACCGTCTACAAAGCACATTACCCCGTGGGTGGGGTGTTTGGGAGTCAGCTCTCAGATCTATCTACTGTAAGACAACCACCTGAGCTTCAGCCCAGTAGCGATCGGTAATAATTGCAGATGGGTCATAGAAAATTTATACAAGGCGGCCACATCCAAGTTGGTCAATGTGCGTTTGTGAGGGTGCGTGGGTGACTGGGTGTCATACAGGAAGGAAGCCCAAACAAGCGGTGTAGTTTGCCAACCTAATCACATGAGTCAGATCGGGAGACAGTGAGGGAAAGGGAGAAAGTGGGGCAGACAAAGAGTGAGAGAGAGCCCTCTGAGGAACAGATGTAATTTCAGAGCTCTAAAAAAAAACAGCCTAAAATGGTCCTGATCACATTAGCTGGCCATCACAAAATAGGATTTCTGCACTGCCACAGTGAATGCCCATTACAAATTACTTAGGCACTGCAGACCCGTAACTCAATAGGCAGGGAAGGGCGGGTAGGGCAAGCAGGGCAAACAGAGGGGCAGAGATGCAGGATCGATACTTATCAGTAATAATTATATCCTTCCTCCCAGTTCGCCACCCTCCCTTCACCCTCCAGCCTCAGTGAAGCATATATCTTACATTCATCTTTTCTAAATCTGTGCTCAATAACATAATTAACGTTATTTTTATTTTTTTTTATTTTTTTTGGAGAGGTACATGAAGTCCATGATGAAGTGAGGCAATGGTCCAGATCTTTGGCTGAGCCAAGCTTGAGCGAGCTGAAGGAAGCAGAAGCTGTGAGCCGTTTGTACTTTACAGCTGTCTGCTGAATTACATCAATAGAGTTAAAAGACAGCACGGCACAAACGAGGAAAGAGAAATTCAACATAGAGTGCATTTGAACTATTTCAATTAACATCATGTAAAAAGTCTGGAAGATTTGCTTGTAAACAGAAGACCTATGTCAAGAAAGAACAACAATCCGATGGTTTTGACATGTACTTCTATCTTTTCTACATACATACACACATACATACATACATACTTACATATATACATACTTACACACATACATACATACATACATACATACACATATATATATATATATATATATATATATATATATATATATATATATATATATATATATATATATATATGTGTACACACTTTGACTACACTGACTACACTTTGACTACACTACCAAGCACACTTCTTGAGAAGCTTAATCATGCAAAATAGTCTTTAGGGTCTGCTAAAATTCGTAACACGGTCCGAAAGTCTGATATCAGTCCCTTTTTTAATGATATGAATGATATGAATTGCTGTTGTTGCATAAATTAATCCCTTAAAGCTCTTGCAATGATACGTTCATGTCTGTAATAAATTATGTGCAGTAATCTTAAACCTTCAACTGTGCAATCAGACATTCTTAAGAAATTAGTGTGCAAATAGGCATTACAAGTAGTGTGATTGTAACGTGAAACAGACCACAGACTTCTCAGCAGGGGACGACAGTCCTGACAGCTTTCGGGAAGAATCTATTTAGAGATAAATAGATAGGAGAATCTCTTGCCTTCCACTCAACTTTTTAAGTGGTTGACTAACTCACCTAACTACTCCCCTAGCTGCCTTCACTCCATAGAGCAACTGTGGGATGTTTGGACAGCAGTTAATCCTGAAACCAGGCAGACATCCAAGCAGACAGACAGGTGTTGGAACCAAATGTCAACAGAGACCAATGTATTTTCCTAGAGAAGTTCAGTTCAGTCCTAATGTAAGGTGCTCACTTTTGTTCTGCTAAAGCTATTGTCTGGTACTGTTAAGGTTGATCTTCTACACCAAATGAGTTTCTGATAACTGGACAGTGTATTTTTTCCCACCTTTCTCTCCTAGACTAAATTTAAGTGTTAGAATTCAGAATTAGGGGAAAAATATTTTCCTTTCAGCTTCTGACAAAGCGTCAAGCTCCTGGTAAACCCAAGACTTTTAATGAGCTAATAGTTGTAGTTTTGTGTGTTAATTTGTGGTCATAATTGAGTTTTTTTCTGTTTGAGTGCTGTATACGATGCAAGCTAGGATGTTAGGAGTTTAAATGTGTATGAACGATATTTTTTCTTTTTTTGTTAACAACCTTTATTGAAACGCTGTTCTGCTAGCTGTTACTTGTTTGCCTGCTTTTTACACGATGCAAGCGTTGGAATCTGAAGTCAAATGGCTTGTTTGCACACACAAACTTAGCGAAAAAAGTTAATGTAGATTCTGATTAATCTTTCTGTTCATGGAAGTACATGACCATGCTGGGGGACGGTGTAATGAACAATCAATTACTCATCTACTTGTAGCTTCAGCCTCCTTCAGCTTGGACTACAAAATTGCTCCGATAAATAAAAATGGCATATTTGTGAGATTGGTAGGCTGGAAGTTCATGACATTGTTCATCAGACAGCTCTGCAGCAAATACTGTGATGTTCAAAATTGTTTAAAAAAGTACTAGAAAACAGAGAAAACTGAACAACTTGAAAATATGACCCAAAAAGAAAATAACGATATATATACAGCACCTGGAATACATTAACATTTTCTGCATTCCTAGAGACTCAAAGTACCCAATATCTAAGGACTAAAAAAGTGGATTTTTCATGATATATCTGATTTGATATGTTTTCATGTATCTTAACTTCACTCCAATCTTCAACACCTTTTCTTTTATTGGTAAAATGATAATGTGTTAAAAGTCAGTTACTGGTTACCTGTAGTGGCAATTTAAAGCTGAAATCTGCAACACTGCCGCAAGATCACACTAAATTAGAAAAACTTCGCCTATAGGATAAGAACATCTCATTGCAGCATCTTCCACAAAAATAGTAAACCAGGCTGAAAGTATTTGTGGTCCCATAAAATGCAAAGGCATCAGGGTTATGCATCAGATTGGTCACATGGTTAAAAAGGATCAAGCTCTGATGGCGCAACACATGTATGGACCCATGTATTTGATTCCCGCCTGAGGTCCTCTACCGCATGTCTTCCCCCCTGTCTCAAACCCCTTTTCATGTCAGCCTACTTTGAAAAAATAATGACCCACTAGTGCCACAACAACCCAGAAAAAGAATTATAGAAAATATAAAGAATAATAATATAAATCTCTAAAAAAAATCTTTAAAAAATGTATCATATTTTTCTTGAAGAATGTTTCCTCACATTGGTGCACTCGACCTGAGAGCACTGGTTTAATTGTACGCATGAAAACAGCAAATTTAGGGTCTTAAACGGAGATGGATAAAGAGCACGTCAAGGAGAGATAATGTATTAAGCATAAAACTGCATTTTTGCCTGACAAGACGGTCATTTTTTTCTTCACTGGCCTGTACACCATTCCTCCTCCTCTCTCTCACACATACACACGCACACACACACGCACACACACACACACACACACACACACACACACACACACACTAACTCTTTTGCCCACTCAACCACAAAAAAGTGAGCATCTCTGCAACATTAACACTGGACTTATTTGAGGTTAATTAGAAGAAGTGGTTTGGAACTAACTTCCTGGTGTTAAGCACTCTGGAGCAATGAGTGTCTGCTGAGTGGCCCCGGGGTTGGAATTTAAATCTTACTGAAGCCAAAACTGCCATGTGCAGGGTTTTTAAGACTTTCCTTTAATGACAAGTGCATACATAGCTAAGGTCATGATGTGAACCGGTCACTGATTCAAAGGCTGCAAGTGGCTTGGGTAAAAAAAAAAAAAAAGGCGGAAAGAGGAAATGAGTAACACTGCAGGCGATTCTCGTGTAATAAGTGATGTCAAGGTGCCCTTGAGCAAGGTTTTGTCTGAGCTGTATTAGGGGCATAATCTCATAGCAAGAAAGGAATGGAAAGCGAAGGAAAGGAAAGGAAAGAGCACCTCCACTTATGGGTGATGCACCAAAATATTATCCACCAGCAGATGGCAACAACAGCAACATAAACAACTCCAAAGAAGAAGATTTGCAGGACAGCTAACATGTTGCTAGAGTAACAATAAAAAAAGGATTCCTTAAAAGCAGTTATATCTCATGTTTTGTTTGACACCATTTGCCAAATGGTCTAAGTCATATAGGCTTTATATATGAAGGTTAATGGACAGAAGGTAGATGTACCTAAGCAAACTAGACAAAATATGTAGTTTCCTAGAGAATTTCAGAAAAATAATTTGATGGTTAAAAGTAAACCTATAAAGAAGACTAGATATAAACACAGGAAGAAAACATGAGGATAGAGCTCTCAGAAGTCACAAACTGGTATTACCACACTTTTAACATCACCCTAATGGCCAGCTAGTCGGATAAGAAATCTGTCACTCCATAGGGCTACCCCCATTTACTGACACGCAGAGAGCGAAGTCCCCATTGATCTTCAACTATAATGAGGGTTTTGAGTACTCAAGACTAAACAGTAGTGACAAGGAAGCCATCTATTATATATGATCTCTCCCTGTGGAGAATTAGTCCTTATATAGTTCAGGAAAAAAGGGAAAATGCCTAAAAGCACTTTTAATTGTTCTGTTTGATGCAGACAAAGACAAACAACCAATAGAATCCAATTTCTGAAAAGAAACTCATTGACATTTAGTAGCCATGACCCGTGTTAGTATGAACAATTAATAATGATAAATGAGCCCATCAGAAATAGCGCCTATACAACACACACACGTACACACACACTCATATCTTCGGATGCACCCGGCACCGCACGCACAGAGGGAATCACGAGAAAAAGTGTATCTGCTGGGTTCATTAGTCAGTGCGTCATGTGGTAATAGCGTGGGACAGGTGATGGAGAAGGGTGTGATGATGCATCAACAACATCAGCCCTTGGTGGCGCCTCCTGCAGAGGCAGCAGATGGCACACATGACTGGAGAGGAGCCATACGCTCACACAAACGCACGCGTGCACCAACAAGCCTATTGAAAGACAGACCTGCAACGATCACACACGTTGATTTCTATTTAGAGTAAATACAGTAAACAGGAAATACTGAACCATACATATACTTACAGGCATATTTTTTACTGCAATTAAAAACAGTCTTGCGCTTTCAAACAGTGCGTGGTCAAATCTCAGTGAATACAAATTTAATTGAACAGTTCGTTTATTTCAATAATAACGTTCAGAAAGTAAATCCCATATATAATATAGATTATTTTTACACAAAGCAGTTATTTCTGTTAATTTTGATGATGAAAACTAGATTACCTAACACGATTAGAACATGATTTCTTTATGCAAAAATGTTATGTAATGGCCTACAGAGATACGGAGAAGACTGCTGACTTGACACATGTCAAACAGACAATCCCTGACACCTTCTACAAGAGGGATAAACTACAAAAATCCTTTGCATGGAAAGTTAAGGGGAAGGAAAACCTGCTGTAGAATCAGTGCACAAGCAACAGGGGTATCCACAATCTAGAGAGGATCTTAAAAAAGTCCTCCAACAGTTTGGGGGAGTCAGTCTGCACAATTACACAATGCTCTCTGTGACTTTTAGCATCTTAGCCATTAAAATATATGTATTTGGTGAGGACATGTAAAGCAGTCAGAGTCTATCCAACCGGCCCAAAATGTTTTTGATATGAAGAATGTGAATATTTGACACTAAGAATATAATAACGTACCTCACATTGTGTCCATGTAGTCCTTTGGGTTGTGGTATTGTACGCTCAGCGTATTGTGCAACATTAGACACCATGCACATACATATGAAGGATATAGGCTACTACTGTCGCATTCCCTGCGTTCAAACACTTCTCAACCTGACATAATGTCAGAAGCATCTTTCCTTGATTGAGTAGAAAAAGGACAGAAGTTTTGCACAGGGGCCCAAAGTCATCTTTTAAGATGAAATCACTTTTTTAAATTCCATTTGGATATTAAGGTCCCAGAGTCTGGAGGAAAAATGCAGAGGGTGAGAATCTCAGTTTCTTAAGGCCCACTGTTTCCACAATCAGTGATATTTTGGGCTGCCATGTCATCAGCTGGTGTTGGTCCACTGTGTTTCATAAAACTGTCAGCGTGTGCATGCTGGGATAAATGGGAGAATGACTGAATGCAGGGTAAAGCACTTTGGGGTCCTCAGGACTTGACAAAGTGCTATACAAGTACAGGCCATTTAGCATTTCGTAAAGTCCAAAATCAACACAATTGTCTATCGGAAAACTCTAGGTCACTTTAAGATTCTTTTTACTGTCCATACATTTTATGAAAAAGCTGATTTGTTTGTCAAACAGGACTTGGCACCTGCCCACAACGCCAACAAGTATCAAAGACTGGGTTAAATGGTTTGTACTTGTATAGCTCTTGTATAAGTCTGACTACCGCAGAGCGCTTTACACTACAGTCAGTTATTCGCCGATCCACACACACACACACACACACACACATTAACAACTTGATGGTGGTGAACTATGTTAGTAGCCACAGACTGACAGAAGCGAGGCTGCCATACACCCTCTGACCACCGCCAGCAGGCAATGTGGATGAACACGACAACTGAGACAGTCAAATCAGGGGATCAAACCAGCAACCCACCAGTTACAGGACAAACTCCCTACTCTTGCACCACTTTTGCCCCATGTGCTTGATACGACTACAAACTGTTGTGATCTAACCCCTTTACAGAATCTGTGATATCTTGTCAAGAGGGTGAGATACAACAAATCCAAATATACAATTCTTATGTAATGTCATGTATGGTAATTTTCTGACAGTCATTATTTTGAGTTTTAATTAGCTGTAACCCATATTTGTCAAAATATGCATGCTTAAAATATATTATATGGTGTGTGATTATTCTATAAAATTTACAAGTTTCACTTTTTGAATTGAATGGCTGAAAAAATTTTTTTTTATTATATTCTAATTCACTAATGATGTATTTGTTACAAGTAAAAGTGATATGATACAACTAAATAAATTTCTCCCTCAATG